>NW_005178978.1:233786-236945 GCF_000350225.1 Chondrus crispus
TCTCGTCATACTGGCGGTGCCAATACTTCCCCAAAAAAAGAAATTTCATTCCTGATGTCAGGGAATGACTTTGCATTTTTGTCGGAATACTTTTCCTCCAGCTGTCAACAGCTGGAGGACAAGTATTCCGACTCCAGAATCACCACCCTTGATCTCGCGCTTGGTTGTCGTTGTCTGGAATACTGGGACCAAACGGTGTACTCCTGCACAGAGTTCCGAACCTTCCCACTTGTAGGCCAATGGATCGCCACAGACCTCATGGAGAAGGTCATCAAGAAGGTCATCCCGGACAAGTATCTGGACGACCGCACGATCTTGGTAGATGGTGACCACCTCAACCCGTCGGGCCGCTTCGTCATCGGCGGCTCGGATGGCGATGCCGGCCTCACCAGACGCAAGATCAGCATCGAAACGTACGGCGGCTGGGGCGCCCACGGCGGCGGCGCCTTCTCCAGAAAGCACCCCACCAAGGTCGACCGCTCCGCCGCCTACGCAGGCCGCTGGATCGCCAAGTCGGTCGTTGCCGCAGGCCTCGCCGACCGCTGCCTTGTCCAAGTCTCGTACGGCATCGGTATCGCCGAGCCGCTCTCCATCTTTGTTGATACCTACGGCACGGGCTCCAAGTCCGACGCCGAGATCACCGATATCGTCAAGGCCAACTTTGATCTCCGCCCGGGGCACATCATCCGCGAGCTCAACCTGCTCCGCCCCATCTACTCCAAGACCGCCGCCTACGGACACTTTGGACGCGATGACCCCGACTTCACCTGGGAGAAGCCCAAGACACTCAAGTTTTAGAGGCTTGCCGCCAGTTTTTTCCCTTTTTCCTTTGCAGGCTCTTTGGTTTTTTCTTTGTTGTTTTGCTGGCATTTTGCTTGCTAAAAGTCTTATCCCGGGCGTCTAGCCTGCCCGCGTGATTCTCGAAGAGAGCCTGTGTTCCTTTTTTTCTTCCTTTCCACACCCCCCTTTTCCTGTCGAAACCTCCGGTCGCCAGGACGGGGGAACTGAAGTCTCGATCACTGCTTCCGGAGATGATAGCACACCCAGCAGCGCCTCCGCCTTCGGCAGCGAGATTCACGTCATCTCGGACACTGAGATTGCCACTTTCGGGCTAGGCGAGGTGTCGGTCAAGCAAGCTGTCGGTGCGTACAAAGGACGGGAGCCCAGTGACGCGTATCTGCGGAGCCCGACCCCGTGGGATGATTTGTACACAACGTACGACTGGCAGCAGGTGACGACGACGATACAGCCGGTCAGTGCCGAGGTGATTGAAAAAACGGTCGAACCTGTGATTGTTTCGACGACGCCGTTTAACAATACGTCGTCGCAGACGGCCACATTTGATGTCTCCGCAAGACAAGAGGTGAGGAACACAGTAACATCCAGTTGGGAGCAGTCTGGGTCGGTGACGTTGTGGACAGACGATCAAGTACGAAGTAAAATTTGAGGGCATCGGCGGCGTCGGAGGGTCGACAAGCCTGTCGTTTGAATCCGGTTGGGGGGAGGGCGGGTCTGAGGCGCAGACGATTGTGGTCGGGTTGAGTTCCGGTGTGCAGGTTGAACTGGAGCCCGGGGAGTATGTGTTCTCGACTATCCGGGCCTCACGCGGGACTATGAAAGTGAGGGTGGCTTACCGTGCAACGCTGAGCGGATATGTGGCATGTAACTACGACACAACATTCGAGGACCATCACTTTTGGACATATGGAGTGAACAGCGTGCTTGCAGCCGAGCAACGGTCAACAGAGGTGATCGTGGAAGAAGTTTTGGACGTCGGGTTTTACTTCAACTCATATGTGGAAACTTCTGACGTGCAGCACACTGCTTAGGTGAGTAACCAGAGACGCAATATATTAAACGGACAGCACAATGGTTGTCGTATCGTATATTTGATCCTTCGCGCCTCCGTAATGTGTTGTGCTTGTCAACAAATCGGTTGCAACTGAGTAAGGATCTACAGAATACGTAGCCAACGAATAATAACGGTGTTTCTTCTCGGCCAGAGCAAGTAAATTGTTGCGGTTCATCGAAGGAGCTCGGATCTTCACCATCCAGGGGAGGGAGCTGTGAGACACTTTGTCCACCAGCGTAGTACTATCCCTGTGCAAATGCATGTTTGTAATACGTGTCGGGCCCGATTGCAACATGCTGCCGGGGCTCACGATCCAGGAGTGTTCGCTTGAAACCACCATTGACGCCGGGCATTCGCTGCAGTTTCGCAGGTGCTGCACTGAAGCTTGCTTTCGGAATCAATACTTTGCAGATCACCTCGGAAGCCCTTTCTGTCCCCTACACCCGACAAGAGCCCGTTTTCTACCCTCATGACAGTCCGCTCTATAGAGCATGTCACACCATCCAGTTGTTTCCAGTTGTAATTAAAGGTGCAGCTGGCTCCTCTTGAGTCCTTCTGTTTCTCCAGCCTGAAGCGAAAATTGTTCATTGCTGTGATCCACATTGCTGTGACCCACATTGCTGTGATCCACATTGTTTTTTAGCTGTACACAGTATGATTGGTCAAATGCACGGCATCTATGACGTGGCCCACCCCCACCAGCGCTTCCCAAAAAATGCAACTTCATTCACGTGCATTTTTTCGGAATACTAACTACCCCTCCAACCGTCAACAGCTGGAGGACAAGTATCCCCGCCCTCCCCCCACATACCGCACAGACCTTACACACACAACTGCTGCAGATAGATGCCCCGCCCTCATCCCGCTCCCTCCGCCATGACACGTTACCTGATATCGAGATCCAGTCTGCGAGGCCTGATACTGGTCATGGATATTCGCCACCCGCTGACTGATAGCGACTGGCAACTGATCGAACTACAGCAGCAAGGGCAGGCTGAACTGCATGTGTTGTTGACAAAGGCCGACAAGCTGTCTCGCAATCAGGTGAGTCAGACCCTGATGAATGTGCAGGATCAATTGTCCGAAGCGGGTGTCGAAGCCACCTTGCAGGACTTCTCCGCACTGAAGAAGCAAGGTATCGGAGACGTCCATGCCGTACTCGACAGCTGGCTGTTCGACGGATCCCTGACCGTAGAATGAACCCCAGCCAAATTGCCCTTTCGTAATGAACATTCCCTCCGGTCCCTCCGTCCCTCCGGGTCGTCCCTCCGGGTCGGACCCTCCCAAGTGTCTGATTTTTGGGGGAA
>NW_005178978.1:237045-257558 GCF_000350225.1 Chondrus crispus
TTACTTCTTGCCGACATCTCTTCGTAAAGACCTAGCCGGCGCTTGCATTTGAGAATAGAGTTATTCACGCCGACATCGCTCTTGGCGCCCATCGCTAAGTGACACCGAGAGACGGCTTCTTCTTTGGCGGAAGATCTCGTTCCCCACCACCTTCACCACATCCACCTCCCCCCCTTCCCCCTCCCAAACCCAGACACCTACCGCAAACTATACCGCCTCCCCTTTGTTTTCCGTCCTCCCTTACCCCTACCCCGCCCCGCTCCGCCCCACCGCTCCCCATGTCCACCTCCGCCTCCAAGCCCGGCCGCCGCCCCGTCTCCACCATGCACGGCCCCGCCGCGGCCGTCGCCCCTGCTGATCCCACCGTCACTACGGATCCCACCGTCGCTGCCGATCCCACCGTCGCTGCCGATCCCACCGTCCCCTCTAACTCTTGCCGCGGCCGCCACATCACGCCACAGCCACCCGTGCCCGTCGCCCTGTCCGGCGCCGCGGCCGCGTCGGTCGCGCCGGCCGACGACGACGGCGCCGCCTACGAAGCGCGCACGGCCGCGCGCGTCTCGTGCACAGGCATCGTCGAGCGTAGCGCCTCGCCGGCCGTCATCTCGGCGGCGTGCCAGCTGCACCTGTCGCTCAAGCCGCGCCCGCCGTCGACGCTTGAGCCGCTGCCGCCGCACCGCACCACCTCCGCCAGGGCGGCTTTCGCAACCCGTGGGACTCGGCTTTCAAGGACGGCGGCTTGTACACATCGTGCCTCACGGTTGTCGGGGCAACTGCCGCAGATCTCAGCGTAAAACGACAAGCGAGCTTACATAGGCTACACACTATCCCAGCACCAGGTCCAAACTCGGGTCCCAGTTGATTGTTCTTGACAGGCCCATTCACGTCATTCAACATGGCGATTCGACAGTTGCTCGACTGAGCGTAGATGGTGCTTGTGCTCGCGAATACCGTCTTTCCGATGATCTTTCAAGCATTCGTGTGACCTTGCGGATGCTGCGTCGCGTCTGACCAGCCGACCCGCTGCAAAAGGATCGGCACACGACGGGATGCAAGTTTTGTACAAAACTGGGTAACGGTGATGCTTGGCTAGTTGAGGTAAACAAATGTTCATTATGATCTTCTTTGCGCTATGCGCTCTTTTCTCAGCGAGCGCAAAGTATATTTCCTAAATCCCTGCAAGTCGCTCGCAATGGCGCTCTCCACAAACGTGTTAACAAAGCCCGACTGCATGACGACCGCGAGCAACGAAGCGATGTCATAATCCACGGTCATGACGACCTTTGTCATCTCCTGCTCAACCTGGACGAACTCGACGGCGCCGACATGGTTGAGCCCTGACACGGAGCGCCATCGGATGGTGCGCGCGTCGGGCGGGCCGAGCGCGTCCTCGCCGGGGGGCAGAACGCCCTCGTCCCCGTCCTCGTCCTCGTCCTCGTCGCGCGCGCGCCACGAGAGGCGGATGCCGTTCCAGGAGAAGACCCACTCGGAAAACGCAGGGTCCTCGGCGTCGCGCGTCACGGACTCGAGCGTGGACGACCAGGCCGGCATCCGCGACAGGTCCGAGAACAGCAGGTGGCAGAAGTCCGCCGGCGCCTCCACGGACACCGGCACCGACACGCGCACCATCTTGGCAGACGGCGTGCAGCGCCGGAATTGGCGCGCGTAAGCGGACGCGCGGCGCAAGGGCCGCGCGGCGCCGCGTAGCGGCGCGGCTAGCGCGAACGCGGGCTGCAGGGCGGTTGCGCGCGCCATGTTGTGCAGGGGGGGAGGGTGCTGGTACAGCAGCGCGTAGGGGCTTTGTACACTACTCTACGGCGAGGAGGATTGTCAGTGGAAAAGGATGAAAGGGGCGGACGCACGTGAGAAGGCGGAGTGAATGCACAACCTCTGACGTTCCGTCGAGCGATGGCGGACTACGGAGTGTCGTGGAGGCAGGTATGCTCTCAGGAAATGTGAGGGTATCACAGGGTCCTCTTCCATCTCGTTGCCAGGTTTTCGGCACCAGCACAAGACGACATGGTTGATCCGTTTAAGGCGCTGGTTCCGATGGATGCCGGGGAGTTTAGGAAGGATGGCATGGGGTGTAGGTGGTGGAAGTAGGGAGCGCATGATTGGGGTTTGGGGGTTGACGTCTGCTGCAGATCTTCGAAATACTGTAAAGTTACTTGTACAGCATACTGCTGTGTTTCTGTATGGTCGATGACAGCCGTGATTGGTCAGTTACTATCCTTTGCAACTAGTCGACCAACCAAATAGCATATCAGCCATTTTAAGAAAACGGTCGGCAATCGGCAATTGGTCGGTGAACCAGTGCGCAATCGACCAGATATTATTCCATGCAGATAGATACAAATTAATCGTGTAAAATATCCTGAACCATTAGCCAACCAATCGCTTTTACATCAACCAATCATCCGCCAATAAATGACCAGCACCAACCATTACTGGACCACCAGATCTGCTAGGGAGCTCGATCGCAATCGCGGTAGGTGATACCAACTCTGTCTTATACAGTAAGACCTTCGACGGAGGCGTCGTTGCAACAGCCTTCCGACGGAACTTGAAACAATAGCAGCGCTACACAACGTGTTGCCGGATGGCTAAAACACCTACGCCGGATCGGTCGCAACCAACTCCAGTGGAACCAACACAATTAAGGGAAAAATAGAGGTAGAGATAGGAAAGAATAGGGAAATAAAGGAAAAAGAAAAGGGAACCCCCGAGCGCAAAGGACGCCGTAGGCTTAGGTAAAAGGGAGCGTCTTGGTAGAGACGGACTTCGACCAAGGCGACATTCAACTCTGGCAACTCGGGTTACCTTTACTGACTTGGTGGTCAGAGGGCTAAGGTATATATCGCCCCGCCGGAGCCACTACAGTAGCTCGCGGCGCTAGATCCTAGATCTAATCTAGTGTCAGCAAAATTAATGCCAACTAATTAACTAAATAAAATAAAACAATTAAAAGTTAAAACTGTGCAATTATTCACACGTGTGTCCCCCAGCCCGGACTACTTTTCATATCAAAATATTTTCCTTTCTTTTCACCCCCCTTTTCAGGTGCGTATTGCACTACATATCCCCCTTCTGAGCGCCCTTGCGCAACGCCCAGCCATCGTATAATCTCCTGCCGCTGCTGACCGTGTTTCCCAATCGTCAATCACTCTGCGCGGCGTTCTAGCAAGGGTAAGACGGAAATACCATGCTTCCTTCTCCGTCGGAACACTTGGACGATAGTGCCACCCGTAGACGTCCGGGTGTGGGCTTTCTTCGCAAGTCCGAAGTGCCCCGGGGTCTTCCTTACATACCCCGTCTACCCCCTGTTACCAACCCTACCGAGCCGGCCTTCCATCCGGGCTACCATTCCTCTTGGGTAGCCCGCCGTCATCTTTCGCTCGAGGAGCTGCAGAACAAAACTATGCGTGATAACGCAGCCCTGTTTGCTTCTGCTCAATGGTTCTCCTCTGTGGGCGTCCGCGACCTCGACGGCATCAAAAATAATTTCGCCGATGATGCGGGCATGTTGCCCGGTAACCTCCCTTTGCAGGCCATTCACACCTTTGACTGGCGCGCCCGCATCGCTATACCCACCTCCATTCTACGTCACTTCTCCCCGCGCGGTCGCTCTTCCTTATCCCTGCGCTTCATGGACGCTGTGTTCACTCGGATCGAGATTCCTATGGCCGACGCTTTCATTCCTTCATGTTACCACTGCGACACTTGGGAATGTCGTACGGAGGGGGAACGACTCTACCTCCAGAACCTCATCGACTGCACCTTAGGTGACCCCGTGTCCGAGGCGGACCGACTGTGGCGCAACCGACGCACCGTTACGACCGACGCCATGTTTTGGACCCAAGCCATTCTTCCCACAAACTTTCGCTATACGAAGCGCGGCGGTATTTTCTTTTTCCAAAATACTGTACGCTTTGAACGTCGGGTCCGATCCGACACTGGGTACTTCGTGGCGTACCAGATGATTGAAGCCCGTGAAATTTCCAGGCAGCACTACACAAATCGATACCAACGAACCCCTTCCTGGTGGAGTCAATACGAGGTATGTCAGGGTTTGTGGGCTGAGTTAGGACCCATCCTGACATATTATGGCAGTCATTTACGCGATCCGCAGCACGGGCTGTGGACTGTGTTTCTCACGGAGTGGTGCGTGAAAGTCGCCGCCACCCTCCTGTGGGAAAATCCACTGCTGGCGCCTGTGGCACCTCCCTTCGAAACTCCGCGAACAGATGCGTCTCCTCGATTTTTCCGTCCCCCTGGGCGGGTCCGATGTGGACCGTGAAGTGCACGCCCTCGTCCACATGATCGAGAACGTAGCGTGGGATTGCGTTCCTCCACAAAATTCGTCTCCGTCCTTTTCGCGTCAGCGACCCTCTTTTTCCCGTGGTAGAAATCATCCAGCTGCCGGCGACTTTGTGTGGATCAACCCCTGTTCCTCCTCCCTCTGTTCTGCCTGGGAGGCCCAGATGAGCTGCCGTTTCGGAAATCAACCACCAATCCCCAACGCAGTCACTGTCGTGAACGCGGATCCTCGGGAGCCTGAGACGTGGCTCGACCTTCGGCCCCAAGTTCCCCTCTCCCTGCACCGGTTCGTCCCTCCGCGCCTGAGGCCCCAGTGTGGGTCATACTTCCTCCCACGAGCTCGGCGGAAACCTTGTCGCTTCGAGTCGTGTCTTCCTCCGACGTGAATCCAACCTCACTTCCTGCTTCCCCTTCACGCGAGGGACAGCTCGTCACACCCGCCCAACCTTGCCATTGCCGTCATGTACGGCACCCGTGGGCTTGACTCGCCCTCAGGCCCCTCCGCGCGTCGAGCTTCCTCCTGCGAGCTGCTCGACGGGAACCATTTCAATGCGGGAAGAACCACCGTCGGCCGGGGATCCGACCCCACGTCCGGCTTCCCCTTCACCTGAGGGTCCGCTCTTCACCCCTACCTCGGTCCCTCCATCATCCGCAATTCCCAAAGAAACTACCTCTGCTGCCGCCGTCTACCATCGCCTTCTCATGGCTCATGGTGTGGAGGGAGAAGCTCTCCAGGGGGCGTCCCTAGACGACTTGCGAGTTCTAGCTCGGCTTGTCACCTCCCTTCCAAAGGGAAAATCCCTTGGGGCATAGTCTCGTTGAGACGGCGGCTACAGCGCTTCCTTGCAACTTGTCCTTCTTTTCCCGTCCTGCCCGCACGATAGTCGACTAGCGACTTTATCGTACGACCTTTAGGCGATAAAAAGAACCCTCCTGAAAATCCCCTGTTATTTCCAACTTCCTCCTCTTTTGCATTTTCAATTTTTCCTTCCCTGATTCCCCTAGGGGATAGCTATGTTTCCTTCTCTTCAATCCTTCCTCTTTATCCTTGGCAATTTTCCTCCCTCTTTTCATACGCCCTGCCTGTGCCTAACGAGGGAGGCAACGTGCGTGTTTACAGCATCTCCGACTTCTCCCTTCTTTTGACCTCTTCTTGCCGTCGGCTGGGGTGTGGCGGTCCCAGACAGTTTTTCTAGTCGCCCTCCCCCCTTTTTGTTCAGCCGTCCACAAGACGTCATCAATGATCGCAACTTCAGTTGCTCCGTTGCCCGTTTGGAGATTCCTCCTCAAGGGAACACAGTCCCCCTTGGGGTCTCTGAGGTGGTCCGCTTTTCTCTCCTCCTCTTCCTTTCTCAATTTCCCCCAATTTCCTGCGCATTCTCTTTCTCCCATCCTCGATGTGCGTCTTCCCTTTCCTCCTCTTTTGTGGTTTACCTCCTCTTTTTGGTCTCTCCCTTTTTACCTCTTCCAATTCCTCACTTACCTCCTCTTTAAATCTCAGTATACTTTCCCCTTCTCATCCCTCTACCTCCTTCTCTTCAGCTCCCAACTTCCTCCTCTTTAAATGGTCGAATGCCTATCGGGTTCCCCGTGATCTAGGTCAATGCCCATTGTTGACTTGGAGGGCGGCGCTGCACACTGACTTGGATCGTCGCTCCTTTGTCGTGGTATTTTTTTCTGTGGGAATGTCTTCATCGAAGGCCAGGCTCGATTCCTCGATGGGGGATTTATTTTCCCATTGGCCCTCGGTTCATTCCGTCGTCTCACTCCTTCCGGGCTTTGTCTTCTTCCCTTTACGACCCGTGTCTGACCACCGGGGATTGCCTCATTAAAAAAAAGCAATACAGAAATGAAGTGGTCTTCAAACGTGGTCGAAGTTCGACCTTCTCCGCCGCGCATCTATTTTTGCCTCCAAGGCAGCTGCCTTGAGTCACGCTGTCCTTTATGGCTCTCTCCTCATTTTTTGTGACGACATCGTCACCCGGTCCTTGTGATGTTCTCGGGGAAGACAATACGTTGTCGACGTGATGCAGCTCCGTCCTCCCTCGATCACTGTTATGACAGCTCTGTAGTCGTCTTCTTCGACGTTCCTCTCCATAGACTGGGGACCCGTCTTTAGTGCGCACACGGGTCGGCGTCGTGCGTGCGAGGGTCCGAATCGAAAAACTATGGGCCTCTCAGCAACGCCAAGCACGTCGTTCTCCCATTATTCCCACCCCAGCGTATTGTACCCCGCCTATGACGACTCTTGTCACCGAAGATGACTAAAAACAAAATGCGGTGACCGTCCCCCTTCCTTACGCTGTGCTTTTGCTCCCAAAACTTCAACCGGAGTCCTAATCGTGTCATCTAGAACGTAGATAGATTTTCCTTTTCCTTCGTTCATATGTAATCGACGATGTCAATCATATTCTTGTTCTCGTGTGCAAATCAAAAACTGACTTTCGTCTGGGCGGCAGCGTTTACGTCGAGCCACAGATAACTCGTGCTCCATTCTCGAAAGGCGCGTGACGAGGACTCTGTCCTCCCTCTTCTCTGAACGCCATTTTCCTCGACAAGAGCGCCCGCGATCTCTATAAGTATGCATTTCCAATGATGGCTTGAGCTTTTTCTGGTTTGGTGAGGGGTGTAGCGTGACGCTCTACCAGTTGGCAGTGGTGTGACGTGGTGGTTGCGATCGCGACTTCGATTTGTCGCTGGTTGGTTTCGTCTCCCTGAGAGGGAGACACTGTATCTCCAACGAAGTCTCAATTTCCATTGTAAAAATAGTGAGCTTCCTGCCACGTGAGGGGATCCCTTCTTCTTCTCCTTGCTTGATCCCTGTGTGACACGCGTTGAAAAGGATATCTGCGCGCCTCTTTGGCTTTCCTGTGCGCTCCCGGGATCCCCGAAATGAACAAAGAGAAAGAAAGAAAACAAAGAGCTCGTCGAAACTTGACTACGTGGTTGGGTCGCACCTCCCTGAGCGTTCCAGCGGTCCGCTTCCTTGGGGTCGCACCTGGCTTTGGGGAGCGATACTGTGCGTACACCATGCACTTTCCAACACTTATCCAGCATCCCTTGCGCTCGTCGCGACTGGTTTTTCCTAAAAATTGAATCAAAATTCGCAGTGGTGCGTGGTGCTCCACATTGGTTACGCGACACTTGTCCTAGTGTCTCTTCTGTGAAGTACTGTACTGTACAGCACTCCTGATTTTTCTCTACCAATTTCCCATCTGGCGAGGGCAGATCGCCGATGCAAATGTAATTTTATGTGCGATTGGCGACGCGTGGTGGCTTCTGCTACCAAGTCGAAGTAGCTTATTGTTCTGACTGAGTTCTTAGGGGTCTCATTGTTCCGTGCCGTCGTATTGGAAGAAATTCTCTCGCGACCCCTCGGGTGTCAACAAGCCTGCTGATCTGGCAGGAGCGTCGGCGTCCTTATTATGGTCTCTTCGCTTTCAGTTAATTCGCTTCTTCGTTGTCCTTTTACGGGGCTCTCTTACGTTGCCCATCGGTACTCGCGGTTCGGGTATCTTCTCGACCCTATGGTAAAAACAATAAACAGAACAAACGAGGAGAGTGAAAGAATTGAGAGTAGAAAGGAAAGTGGAGGGGCGGTTGTCACTAAATTTGAAAACCTTTCCCGATCAATGAGCAATTTCCCCTCGTTCTGTTGAACGATCTTGACATGTTTGAGGTGCGTCCTGTGTCAGCTTCGCGTCTGACTTGCTGGGTTTTCAATAAGTCTGCCGTTTTCGCCGAACTCTGGTACTGCTCATGCACAGTTTGTGTCATTGAATATGACATCGTAGGTGTAATCTTCGTTCGACAGACTCGCAAACTTAAAGAACCAGAGCCGTTGTCCGCGGTCGATGTGTATCATCGTAGGCCTTCGTTTCTCCGTTTTTCTGAGCATCCAAACTCTCTGCGCCTATGAAATGGGAAGTCCCTTGACTTGGCGCCCCAGACGGGTGCGCGTTCTTGACTTGTTCTCGTCCGTCTGTTGATCTGCCTTGAGGTTATGTTGCTCGCAGTCCGCGATACGCGGTTGAGTCGCCGAAGTCCTACAACAGAAACAACAAAAAGATAGAATAGAATCCAGTGTAACAAAACAAAGTAAAAAAAAGAAAAGGAACAGAGAACGAACAAAGAAACAAAATAATTGAAGAGAGGGTGTGGTGGGTGAGTGCTGAATGGATCGGTCGGCAAAATAGTACTGCGTCTTGTCGTCGACGTCGGTCGCTGCGGGGTTAACTGTAGCTGCATCCTCGTGATGGTGGTCCTTATGGACCGATGTCCTTGCTCGTCAATGGGGGGGAAACGTGTGTCAGTAGTGAGTGTGTCGATCGGTCCCCATGCGAGGTCGGGTGTCACTCGACCGCGGGACGACTGAGGATATTTAAGCCGTCGATTTTGGCAAGCGACAACAATTTTGCGTGCGGACTGCAGTTTTAGCAGTATTTCCCTGCTTCTCGATTATAATTTCGCAGCATGCGGGAATCGATTTCTCACTTGTGTCACCTTTTTGGCAGTTTGTTGTCGACACGCCCAATTTTTTATTACCTCATACACCACGAGAACGGACCGCCTGTTGGAAACGTCATTTCTCGTGCGTGCCGTGATGATGCGTGTGTGTTTTCAGAGAGGATCAATGCCTCATCCAGGGATACAGTTTCGCTTCTCTGCCTTGCTCTCCTTTCCTTCAAACTCCTTATCTGCAAACCTCGTAGATGCGTTCCTTCCTCGAAGTTCTGACCTCTCTGTTGTCTCTAACCTACTAATTCTATTTACGATGGCTATCCCGGTTGTGCGTGCGACGCTTGCGTAGGTAAGGGCAGCCTTTTCCTTCGGAAATACGTGACTACCGCGCTGAGGGGATCTGCTCAATAGGTTCTCACGTCGCGTCCTCGATGGTTTACCCATACCACCTCACTTTGAGAATTAATTTCTCCTCATCGTAGCCGTGGTCCACGATCTTGTCGATCACGCACTCCTGACTCGGCTTCTTCTTTGGAACGAAGACTGACAGCCCGCCTACGCAGACTCTTTAACTGATGCTCTGCTCCAGACGTATGCCCATTGCGTTCGACAAATCTGAATCCAGCTCCTGTGATCGCTTTCTTGGATAAGCGACAATTCCAAGAGAAGTGAATACAAGAATGTCGTTATCGTAACCCCGCTTATCTACTTATAAGTCTCTCGTCATATTTCTGGTTCGATTACGTTCGAACATTTTTTATGGCACGACCGCTCAAGCCCCAAGTCCTTTCTATTATGATGTCCACTTGGACGTTTTGAAATGGCATATGACGGTACTGTATCGCTCAGTTGTGTCGTGTCCATCTCGTGTCATGGACATGCAATGTATTAAGTGTCTTATGTCTGTCTCCTACATGCAAAGTTTCTATTGCATGTCTCATCTCATCTTTCTGTTTCCATTTGTATCATTCTGTTTATTCCAACCTCACGATGAAGCTTATGTCCAAGAATATGTTCTGTACTTAAGCTGTCTGTCTGCTAGTGGAGTTCAGTTTGAAGCAGAAGTTACCCGTTCCCAGTTCTTGCTATACTTTCTTGTTCCGTTAAAGTTATCTCTGCTCCGATTCTACTGTTCCCCCGATCGTCGCCAACTTCTCTTAGCTACTACCCCATGAGGGACGTTTTGGTTGTAGGACCAGTTTCGGTACGCCTCCACTGTTCTCGTATACCCGTCTCGGACAAGTTGACCACCCCCGGACGTGTGGCAGGACAGCGTAGTGGAGACGGTAACCCTCGCCGGCGATAAGATTCGTGGTAATTATCGATCGCGGGGACGGCCTAATGAAAGGGGGGGTTATGCAGAGCATTGTATCGCCCCATTTTATAACGGTACGAGAAGCACAAGTGGCCCCTTCCCCTATTCAGGTGGCTCCTCCGATTGATAGTTGTTCAATGCAAACTCAGAAAAATGATGCGATCCAATTGTGGTCGATCTAATCGTGAATAAAGAGGAACAGAGTGAACGAACGAAGAAATGATGGCGTGAGGTGGCAGGTGGGATATCAAGAAAGAGGAGATGTTGAATTTTATTTTTCTTTTATTCTCCCACTCTCCAACTTTGTATGGTTTCAAACTACAGCGTTCATTGGATGGTTCTTAACAAGGTGTGACGAATTTTGAAAGACTGTGCACAGGGAGAGGGGCGTGAATAGGGACTTGATGATGGGGCACGGCAAGAAGGGGTCATCGAATTTATTGTTTCCGTGCTACAGAAGTTTGCGCTGCTGCAAATCCCTGGAACCATTATACGAATCGGCTCCTGGGCTTTTCTTCATATCTCTGTAAGAAAAGCTAGTGTCTAGATGACAAGTGACCTCATATGAGGCTGCATTTGAACTTACTGTTCCCGATTTGCGCTTCCTCAACAAGAAGGAAATTGATACTCTTGCCACCGCAGTTTAATTCGGCGTCTGCTTTGCGGAAGGATGGAGTTTGGTGAGACCAGCCAGCCATTTTTAGAATGCCTAAAAAGAAGCCTTTTGACCAATCTCAAAACGTTGTATGTTGATATCTTCGAGACCAAAAGGCCTGTGTAAATGTCAAATAAAATGTCAACCGGGTATTGAAACTTGGTCAGATTTTTAGTCTTTCTATATATTCACAACTACTATGCCAATGTTTTGCAATATGTTATTGCCGAGGGGATGCACGTTAAAGAAATGGCGCCGAAACTGACTTTATAAAGTTTGGATTTAAAAACGTTGCCCGTAAAGTCACGAAAACGCGTGTTTTGGCGGCGAGTTTGCTTGAATTTTCTGAAAGGCAAAATTTTCAAACAACGCGTTTGGCAAAACTCACAGCATACCGAAAACTCGGGGCATGTGAGTTTTCCGCGAGGTTCACATCCGCCTGATCACAGCAGTGCCGGATCGACCCGTCTTGAAGGAAAACAAAGTGGGGTTTCCGTTCTTTTCAGCACCACAAACGAGTCTCAGACTGCACGGGTCGTGTCGATACGCGTCATGGACGCCCCTATCGCTTCATCTGCGCAGAGCCCATCAATGGATCAAAGCGCGACAGGATCTGCCACAGATGCCGCCGAAGCAACCGCGAAAGATACACAAGTAGAAGCTTCTAACAAGCGGGCCTCTCCAAACGGCCCCCCTCAGCCTGTCAAGAAGACGAAACACACCACCCTTTCGACTGAGAACCTTTCTATCCTTGTGGCGAGCTACAATATTCGCTTCAGCGAGTATTCGCGCAGGTGCACATGATCCTTCGGGCGGCACAACGATGTACCAGACTTGCGTTTGTTGCGGGCAGGTACCTTGAAGGAGGTCAGTCCGCAAAACTCGTGGAACTTTTCAATCTTGGGTTTACTTTACGTCCAGCGAGTTTTTCGGCAAATGGAAAAAAACGTGTTATTTTACGGACAACGTTTTTACGTCATGGCGTCATGCAGTATTTTGTAATGCAACGACACTAACATGCTACTGCTAACAAGCAGGCGGTTATCATCTTCCTGCCCTTTTCGCGGAGGGAAATCCCAAGAATAGACTTGCACAGTTTCCATACTGTACGCTGCATATATGCTCAAGGCGCGGAGTGCTCTACTTCTGTACAATCTCAGTCTCGACACGTCGCATCCGCTTCATCTTTATCTGGCCGCCCGGAATGGCACGAGTGTTCTCAATGGAGTCCTCGAGGAGTGGTATCCTTGGGGAAAAACAGCCTCAGAATATTTACTGCCCGGTTATTTTCTCGAAACGAAGCTTAGTTTATGGCCTCTTCAGGCCAGTCCGAACCTGTATACTGTTTCTTATTGTCTTCATCACATACAACAATGCATGAATCCTCTTTGGATATCCCAATGAACCTCCTTGATGTCTTCCTTCCTTTAAATTTGGAAGCTTTCTCTACAACGACAAGCTCCAGAATTTCCGGGACCGAGGAAAACGTGTTGTACTCACTTCGACCTTTCAGCAGAACCACACGCACCCATGAAGCAAGGGCTAATACCACAAGCACCAGTGCAGTTGTCGCCAGAACTGCGAATGTAGGTATAGCTATCCTAAGATCGATCGTGCTGACGTTCCTGATAGCCTGTTTGCGATTAAGAGTGACGTTCTGCAAAACTTCACTCACCGCCATGCTGCTGAGTCTAGAAGGTCCACCATTGAACCCAACTGCACTTAGGAAGGCGACGTTGGCAACATACCCAGCTGGGTCTCCCTTGGCTATCGCCGAGGGAATTCTATTGCTTTCTTCGTTCATCGTTTCGATGTCCGGTATGAGGACTACGTAGTAAGCTGTTCCCGTATCGATTTCGGAAATGCCCCATGCCGCACAAGACGTTCTATCAGTCTTATAGCAGTACATATCTTTCACTTCCATTGGGCACGAGTCTATAATTGGCTCAACTTTGCGGGGACCACCCGAAGCAGGGCCTTCGCCGAAGGGGTTATCGATGGCGTCAAGAACGCAATCTAAATCAGCGCTGTTGCTCATTCTGTATGAGCGGCTCACCCAGGACTCGTTGAATTGTTTCTCGTTGACACAGATACCGCCGGGGTAAAGTTGAACAAGTTCCTCTTTCTTGTCATCTAGAGTCAAGTCTCTGTATGCATAAGAATACACGAAACCGTGGGTAAAGTTTTTTTCCGTACATCGGGAAGGGTCCGTAAGTGCAAGAATACGTTTGCTGACCATTCGTTTGCATGAGTCGCCGCTACACCCAGGAGGCTGTAGTTCAAATTCGTTTGCGAAATCGAACTTCGTCGGCATGCCTGTGAAATTAACAACCGCCCCATACATCCTATTTTCAAACTCCGGAACTGTTTCGCCATTGATGCAAAAGCCCAGAATAATGACAGCAGCAGTAGAGAGCATGATGAGAAAAGCAAGAAAACGGACGAGCAGGATCGGGCCAGTGGGTCCCCCGGTTAGTGCTGCCCATCTGGTGGTTGCCGGGCGAATGGGGCAGCGATAGTCGTAGAGCAAGGCAATATTTGCAGCTGCACAGAGTAGTTGAGCATGGTATCTGATAATGCCCAAGAGAAGGATGTCGAAAATCAGAGCTGCGAATCCCGATACCAAGCTGGAGTTAACCTGGAGTGTGAGGACGGATTCGCCATTGATCGAGTTCATATGGGAGGATGAAGCGCGTCTTCCGGACTTCGTCCTAAATGAAAACTCCAACCGGGGCGGGCATGACGTGAAGTGCGGGACTGATTAAGTAGTGAAGTTATTCAGAAGGCAATCCTTCTTGCGAGAGAATTAGTTCGCGCATATTGAGACGGTTTTAGCATGCCTGCCTACACAAATTGTGATGTGTTCGGAAGGTGCGTTACGTTTTGACGCGCAAAATCCGCATCTGTTGTCGAGAGGGTTACGAATGCTGTGCCTTCGAGTGTCGCCTGCTGCGAGGGGCAACCATGAAGCCCTAGTGTCTAGCCGACAATTTTCCTCATTTGAGATTGAGGTTCAACTTATTTTATTATTTTTATGAGGTCAAATGGCCTCATTTGAGGTCACTTGTCCGCTAGACACTAGGACGGCGGTTTACCTGTGCAGCGAATCCTGTATACAGTATTTCCGTCAAGTAATTGAGAGGCGGCAACAAACGCGATCGATCGTGGGACCTGCGACTTCTGTTTATGACATTGTACGCGTCTCTGTACACGCTAGCGTGTACCACTGAAGGGTACAGCGTCGCCGTCGAGCATGCAATGGCCGTTGTAAACGGAGCACCGCCGCCGGGTTGCTATCTCGCATCCTATGCTGCCCGCAACGGTGGATTCAATGAGCAGCTGCCACTACAGTTTAGTCGGGATCGGATCATGACACGCTTGGATTGGGCATCGCAGAACCAGTTCTTTGTTTTCTTCGATGCCGATATCATTGTCACTGCTGCTTCGGAGTGTTTTTTTGCACACATGCGTCCGCATTTCTAGCGCTCGCCGTGGCATCCCTTTTCGCTTTCTATTTCTCCCTTCTCATCTCTGGACACGCTAGCGCGTATAAGGGTGAAACTCCCCCGAGAATAGCGAGCGGTTATAATTCGCGTCGGCTAACCGAGCGTACCTTACCGTCCAGCGTGGCTGCTCCACGTTATTTATGGCTACCTCGTGGGCTTCCCGCTATCCGTCTCCCCCCGTCATGTCTTTTTCTCTTGCCGGCCCAGCCCCGGCTGCGCCGCCCTTTTGGTCATTTCCCTTTCTCATCATGTCTTTTTCTTTTTGTTCTATGTTTTTTGTTCTAGTTCGGTATATTATTATTATGTTTTGCGCAGCCTTTCATTGTCTTACGGAGCCGATGTCATGTGGCCAAAACCACAACCGATAAACTGCACATATCTCCAGTAGGGGAAGTGAACTCCGCAGTCCTACTCCGTACAATGCTTACAGCCAGCAAAGAGTTCAGTACATCATACGCATTATAAGTATTGTGGTTCCCACGGAGTTAATTGCTTGGTTGATCATATGCTACACTTCACAAGGCCTCATACAGTACAAGGCCACTGTTCATGGACATTGTTTTGCGCCTGATCTTGAGATCGCCTGAGACCAGGCGTCAAGAACAAGGATCCGGGAAGACGCCAATCAACTTTGTGCATTGCAATATGATCTCAACTCTGCCGAATGGTATCTTTGAAACAACAACTTTTGCAAAACGAAGCAAACTCTGTGATTAATGAGCAATGCTACTACAGTGGATCCTCGCTAACTGCATGCTCGGTTTCTGCATATTCTCGATTACTGTACTGCATGCGTTCGTCAGCCACCGGCTGCGGAGCAGCGATTCCAGCCTGTATATGATATTGAACTGCATACCGCATACAGTAACTGCATGAAGAAAGTGATCCTTAATCATATTGAACCCTCATACAAAGGCTTACTATGAAACAGGTAAAAACTTATGACAACAAATATGCAGTGCAGTGCCTCGGACCGCCAACGGTGCTTCATCACCACCGTCGGACGCGGATATCTGATTTTTGAATAGAAATGAGGCGTTTGGATCACTTCGACAAGTGCATATGTTCACCAACTGCATACGAAAACCCTCCACTTTTCATATGCAGTTAACGAGGATTCACTGTACTGCGTTTTTGCCTGCAATGAGGCGGGCCTTACTCTTACCAGGGTAGTGCCGCTAGAACAGCCCATGGTGACTACAAAACTCAACCTTACGCAAAACGGTAGAGGCGAAAGTAGTGTGCCATCCTTACCATCCAATCTACCTTTTGTCATGTCTGCTCACCCTAGCAATCATTCACGTATGGCACAGTCTTCTGGAAGGCTCAGATGTTTGACATTGCCACTTGATGATGCCAAGTAAGAGGATGTCGAAGACTAAGGCAGCGATGCCGGAAGCAAAGTTGGAATTGACGCTAATGCGCCAAAGATTCGAAGTCGCAGCATTGTACAGTAGTAATAATGAAGCGCAATGGACAGGAAACGACGCACGGCAGTGAGGAAGAGTCATTACTCATGATCGTCTTGACCAAGTGGTGTGTTGTTCGGTGTCATACTAGTATGACAACCTTTCTAGTAGGCATGGTCGATTTGCACAGTGATTATGTGTTCTCCGTTGTGCCCTTACTGTACCTGTGGAGCGCGAAGCATGTGACACGTGGTTGGGACCGGTGTAAGTAATTGGAAGTTTAAGTTAGTAATTGTAGACCGCGCGCAAAAAGGGTATAAATGCGGTGGTTTTCGGTCGTCCTGTACGGCCGAGGGCAGAGAGACATCACATCACAAAAAAACACACACGGGTAAGACACGGGACGACGTACCCCGTTTCCACCCTAACATGGTACTCTTGTGGAGGGCCGACGCCAACAGTCAGGCGGGTCCCGCTTCCCTGGTGTTCGATGGTAAGCACGAGGCGGATGTCGCCAAGTTCTTCTTTGTCTACGAAAACGTCGTAATGAAAGGCAAGTCCGACGAAGACAAAGCCGGAGAGCTACTGTGCTACCTGCAAGGGGAGGCTTTCGACTACTACTATGAAACGTACAGCCAAGATGGTGGACTGAACGAGGCAGCCAGCGACTACCAAGCCGTCAAGAAGGCATTGCTCGACCGTTTCGAGTCAGTCCCTGAACCGGAAGAAAACATCAGGCTCGCAGTCGCGAGTAGGTTGGACGGCAACGACGTGCTCGCGCCGTTAAACGCGATGGATCGCCGCTTCGATAAAGCAGCTTTTAACCGCGAAGCCAAGTTCGGACTACTCCGGAACACGGTCATGGAGCACACCGACGTGTCACAGTTCGTCTTGTATAGGGCACCTACCTCGTACGGGGAGCTGAAGAAGGCCGTTAAAGACTTCGTGTCTGGCCGCAAAGCCTTTATGGCTGCACACAATGCTAGGCAAACTCAGCCTCCGGCGCCTAGGCGCATTCTACAGAGACCGGAGACACGCCAGGGGCCGGACAAGATCGAAAAGAAAGTGGACGTGCTAGCAGAACGGTTAGCAGAACTTTCTTTGTTGGTAAAGAAGAATCAGACAGCAGATCAAGGTGGCCAGGTCCGAACCTGCTCATCCTGCAAGGAACCGGGGCACGGGGCCAGCCGATGCCCTTCTAATCCGCGCCGAGACACTCGTTGTTCGAATTGTGGGAAGCTTGGTCATGAAAAGGAGACGTGCTGGACCAGGCTTAGAACGGCGTTGCCGAGGGCAGGAGCCACGACTCAGTCCACAGCACCTGCGACAGAAAGTGCAGGGAATGCCCAGGTCACCTATATTGACGAGGCAAACGACGGAGAAGTCGTGGCCGTCACTAAGAGAAACGCAGACGGGGAACCTCTTCCCAAGCAGCACAAAACGCGGGAGGAGGTGTCCATTCCCAGGCTTCTGAACCCGCCTGTACCATTCGAGATGCAAAAGAGGGCTCTACCACTTCAGGCGGGGCCAAGGAGGTCCCACCAGAGGAAGAAAGCGAAGAAATTGACCAGAAAAACATCCCTCCAGGAGTATGTGAGGAAGTATAATGTCGTTTCGGAGCTTGCAAACGCATCTTCCGGACTCACTTTCGGACAGCTTGTTCGCGGCGATGCGGAAGTGGCAAAGAAGGAGATAGGCCGCTTGTTTGCGAAACAAAGAGTCCGTGGTCGTGCTTTCGCAGGTCACGCCGATACAAAGTCTCGAAGGCTGCGGCTGGTAACTGTGAAAGTTTATGGGACGGAAGCTCAAGCCCTGTTAGATTCTGGGGCCGTACCGAACATAATCTCGCCAAAGTTGGCGTCTAAGCTTTGCCTCTCCCCGCAACCGACTGAGAAGCATATCACGGCGGCAGATGGTGCTAATGCGCCCTGCCTGGGATCGCTTCATCAGATACCAACATCGTTCGGTGAACTTATCGTGAAGTTGGACTTCCTAGTCGTGAAAGGATCGCCGTTCGACCTGATCATAGGGCTTCCGACCCTTGAGGGACTACAGGCATGCATCGATCTTGGTAAGCAACATGTGCAGATGACAGTAGGTGAGAATACCACCAGATTAGGCCTCAACATGGATGTGGAACACGTTTCACGGAGTGCAGCCTCAACTGATAGTGAGGATTTCACCTCTGACTCTGAGGCTGTACCTGGCTCGTCTACGACAAGCGACAATGAATTTGTCTTGGCGACTCTTGACCAGCCACCATTTGAACCTGATTTGGGACTCACCAAGCTACCGGGTGGAGCCGAAGATGAATTGGATGGTCTTCCTGATCTAGTGAAAGAGGGCCTGAAGTCCGACTCCGAAAACGCGAAAGGAGATGGCAGAGTAGACGAAGAAGGCCCGGAACGGCTTCAAGTAGCCCTTCTCGGGGAGAAATTGCGCCACCTGGCTTTCGAGGCCAGGGAGAGCATTGTGAATTCTATCCTGAACTCAGGGATCGTAGCTTGGTCACTCGACGATTTAAGACCGGCAGATGTTCCGGTGTCTCACTCGTTTGAGCTAGAAGATCCAAGCCCCATTACTCACGCTGCACGTAGGCTTCCGCCACGCCACAATGAAGTGGTACGTGAGGAGCTTCGTAAGATGTTGGAGGCGGGAATAATAACCCCCTCCATTTCGGCCTGGTCCTTTCCTATCGTTATCGCATCGAAGAAAGACGGAAAACCCAGGTTCTGTGTAGATTACCGCACCCTCAATCGCAAAATGAAAGCCGATCGTTGGCCCTTGCCAAAGATCGAGGAGATCTTCGATGAGTTAGAGGGGAGCTCGGTCTTCACAACGCTTGAGTTGTTCTCGGGGTATTGGCAAGTCCGGATGGCTGAGAACTGCAAAGAGAAGACGACTTTCGTCTGCCGTTTTGGGACGTTTCAGTTCGAGGTGATGCCGTTCGGGTTAATGAACGCCCCCTCTACGTTCCAAAGAATGATGGACCAGCTTTTCCAAAGACTTAGCTTCGTGAGGGTTTACTTAGACGACGTAGTCGTCTTCTCGAAGTCCGTTGAAGAGCACACTTCACACTTATGTGAAGTCTGCAAGGTGATTGCTACGAGCGGGCTGAAGCTTAAGATCTCAAAATGCAGCTTCGCACAGTCCCAAACGCGACTGCTTGGACACATAGTCACCGGAGATGGCGTCAAAGTGGACCCCGAAAAGGTCAGCGCCATTAAGAGGGAGAAGGAGCCGTCCAATGCGACAGGGCTTCGTAGCTTCCTTGGTCTGGCGGGATACTACCGCCGCTTCATTCCTAAGTTCGCCGAGATCTCTGCTCCGTTACATGAGGCCACGTCTACTAAACGGACTTTTAAGTGGACGGCGGAGATGCAGGAGTCATTTGAGAAGCTTAAGCTCAAGTTAACCTCCCCGCCAGTCTTGGCGTTTCCCGACTTCGAACAACCTTTTGTCGTGGAGACTGATGCATCCTCGGTCGCCGTCGGAGCTGTTATGGCCCAACGAAAAGAGGACAGGAAAGTCCACCCGATCCAGTACGCAAGTCGCACGATGACGTCAGCAGAGAGGAAGTATTCCGCCTGTGAGCGAGAGGCCCTGGCTGTGATCTTCGCTTTGAAGAAGTTCCGAGTTTACCTGCTTTCAACACAGAAGTTCACGCTAATAACAGACCACCAAGCCCTACAGTATGCCTTTAAGAAGAAAGACATTCACGGGAGGTTGGCAAGGTGGATGGACTTCCTAGCAGAATACGAATTCGAAATTAAGTACCGCCCGGGAGGAAAGAACGGTGCAGCTGACTTCCTGTCCCGCCTGAAGGCCAAGGGCGAGGATGGAGTCGACTCTGACGACGAGGGAGATCTTGTCTGCAGTGCTTCGGATCCTCTAGAGGCGCAAATGGAGTGGGAACCCCATCTTATTGACATTTCAAGGCACCTCGGGGGTATTGAGATGAGGGAAGTGGATGTTCGTCGACGTCGGCTCAACCGCCGAAGCGCCAAACGTTTCATGGCTTGTAATGGACAACTGTTCCGTAGGACCAACAATGGACTACGCGCTATCCCGCCTATAGGGGCTCGCAGAAGGATCATTAGAGCCTTTCACGACGAAATAGGCCATTGGGATCTGCAAACGACGAAGAGATTCGTCTTGGACCGATATTGGTGGCCTGCCGTCCACCGAGACGTGAACGACTACGTTCGGGGTTGTGACGGTTGTCAGAAAGCCACACCAATTCCGAAGTACAAGACCACCCTTCGATTTCCCATGACTTCGTTATTTGATACATACTCTATCGATTTTGCGGGACCATTGCCTCGTACGCCCTCTGGACGGAGGTACATCCTTATTGCCGTGGAGCACCTGACTGGCTGGCCAATTGCGAAGGCCACCGTCACCTCGACGGCAGAGGAGGTGCTGAAGTTCGTGAAAGAAGAGATAATCCACTGTTTTGGGTTACCACGTGTCGTTGTCTCGGACAACGCTACTTGTTTCACAGCGTCGGTCTTGAATACCTTCATGGCACGAAACGGGATTAAGTGGAAGACAGTGCTCGCCTATGCGCCTATGTCGAACGGACGGGCAGAGCGGATGGTCGGCACATTGAAGAGAGCAGTCCGTAAGATGATTCTCGGTGCCTCGCCTGCAATTGTTGAGTGGGACGATGCTCTACGTCAAGTCCTATATGGACACCGTCGCAGGAGGATGGCGGTGGGATTGTCCCCGTTCGAGCTGCTTTATGGGGTGTTGCCCAGGATGGCGCCTGGAGACCAAGAGCCTCTCTTCGGAGTCTCCGAGATCCGCCACCGGCAAATGGAACTCCTGCAAGCCAGAGCGATGCGGGC
>NW_005178979.1:0-10579 GCF_000350225.1 Chondrus crispus
CGCAGTGACAACGAAAATCCACAACAACTCACACAATCCCTCTCCTGCACAGTCCAGCGCTGCAGCTGTTCATGTGAACATGTGAGCTGTGAACAGCTCACATGAGTACTCCGCTGTACAGTACCAAGGGAACTGCATTACGCTGCACTGTAGCTCCTGCCCAAACCCTCAACACGTCTTTCTCCACTACATAAAGTTTATATCTCCGCTATCTGCAAATAGAAACCCCCCAACACCGCGTGTAAGCTGCCGCGCGAGAGATACTGTGCTTGTCGGAGAAATTACTGTAAAGGGGTACAGTAGAGTAAAAAGGGGAGCACATACAAAACGCGGCACGGGGTGCAAGGGGTACGCACAGGCCGGGTTGGCGCGGGGTGCGGTGGTCCGAGGGCGAGCCACAGGGGGAGACGGGACGCGTTGGCGCGAGGTTGTCGGTGGTGGTTGGTTTTTGTTGATGGTAAGATTTGATTCCGAGCACCGGGGCCGTTTACTCGTAGACATTTATAGTACTCTAGAACTCGAGGAGATACTTACCAAATAAACTAAAGGTGTCACTACGCTACCAAAAGGAGGGTTGCTACCCAGGAAGCCTTTCAAACGTACCTAAAAAAGTAGTTCTTAAAGCTAGGTAACACATTCCATAAGGGAATAGTACACCTGAGGCCTAATACGGCAAAGGTGGGTGGTAGGTGACAAAAAGGTGTAGGATACAGCTAAGTTGTAGGCTACAGTGCGAATCAGGCAACATATTATCATAGGTAGTCCCAATCTAAACACAATTCACTTTAACAGTGCTCACCCAAATACCATCCACTGTGGAAACGTTGCAACTGTACTGTAGTGGTATTGTATGCAACCCTGCACTATTTCCCCACAAAAACTCTCTATTCTCTGCCTTATCTTTTGTGAGCTCCCATGTCTCTGTACCTTCTTTCAATCCCAACTCTTGCATTTGTCTTTGCTGCTACAGAATATCGTTTGCATCGAAACACAGGTTTCAAAATTAGCCACAGAGACAGAGAGACGGACAGAGACAGAGACAGAGACAGATAGAGACAGACAGATACCCTTCGAAAGGTAGAGAGATACCTTTATAGTATGAAGGCCTCACGTGTCACTCAATGCTTCACATCATCCTCATTCTACTTCATTCTCATTGTCGCTTCATTCAATAAACCCATCAACATTTGCTCATTTCTCCACACCAAACAAAAATATTCACACAAAATCACCGCATGCAAACCTCGGTCACCGTTTGCCGCACCACCACCCCAACTCCAATACACACTTTGCCTACATACTGTACTTTACTATAATATAGCTGAATCCTTCACCCGTGATTCATCATGTCCAAAAACTCAAAACAACCTCAATTCCTTTCTGTCAGACACTAACAACCGTCTACATCTCATTCGAAACAACTCTGCAACAACTTCTACGGAACCTCTGTCACATCCAGTCTACTCTATTTTCCCTTGCGACACCCACTCATCTGCACCCCTCTTCAAATATGAACACCACCACCTGTATGACACCAATCCCCCATTTTTCAAAACCCTCATTTCCTACTACTGTACTCCACGAAACCCGCCTTCTCTACTCTTCAACTGCCCAAACCGCCTCCCTCTCCGTGATTCGCGCATATGCCAAAAAACACTACGAATAACACGTGCCGACCAATACACCCTACAGTGCCTCATCTATTTATCACCTTCTCACATCCTTCGCCTCTATCATCTTCCCACATCCCTTTCTTACTGCTCCGTCCTTTTTCCAATTCGCTTTATTTCGCATAACCACGAAACCCTACACCCCAAATCTTCATCCTACTTCGCTTTTCATGTCTCGCTATCTCCTCACTTCGTTTGCATAAATATCTCTGTCACGCTTTCCTGACTTTTCCAACCGCTGCTCGAGTCGAACAACAAGCCGCTTGTCTCTTTGTTTATACTTTCTTTTATACTCTGCCCCTCCTTTTTGCGCCGACTTTTGACGGCTGTCCCTTACCCCTAACCATCTGGTGCTTGTGGAAGAGATAGACCGGGGCAACACCTTCTCGTGATGCATGCAATCAACTTTTTTGAGGATACATCTTCTCTATGTCATCACATCCGGCTCTCTAACGAAACAACAGTGCGAGGATCGTGTGTATCGTTAAAGAGGTACGACCTGTAGGCGATCTATTCGTTTCAGGATAAAGCATTCTTCGAGCCTGCCTTTTGTCACGAGTTCATTGTCCTAATCAATATTTTTTTGTTTTCTCCGGGGAGTGCCAATCGAGAGATCCAAGATTAGTCTTGGTGTGATCAAATACTGTCTTTTGAGTTCGTTTACACTTCATTCTTGTTCAAAAAATCGGTGTCATTCTGACTCACAAGGCGTATATTTTCGTTCAGCGTAATCCAGGCATTATACATGTTTAAGATATGAATTTTGAAATCTCGCCGGAAATCCTCGCAAACACGCCTTATCCTAGGAATACCCTTTTCTATGGGAGATTTGGACGTGACAAACATAAACATGTGCAGAAACCATCCGTTTTCAATCCTCATAAGCTCTCATGAAGGTTCGAAACATGCATAGGCTTTCATACAATCCTCAATCTTATCCCAATTTACAAGTATAATCTCAATGATGTGCAAGTACCGACAAGACTTTTGTTCCAAGTACCCAACATATGTGATGAGACGCGAAGTTTTATTTCGTAACCAATGGACAGAAACTATTTTTTTTCATCACAAAGTTTGCAATCCTCGTGTTTGTGCGCCGAGTTTGCAGGCCAATGCGTGGCATTTTGCCTATTCACTTCTATTCTTTGCCCCAGGAGGCAGTACTAGAAGTTTTCCCACTACCTTCAAATTGGATGCATTGAATGCGGATACTCACAAGCATTGATAGATTTCGTGTCTGTATGGTCCGCATTCACGTAGTCTATGGAGGTGTAAGGGCCAAGCACATTTTTCGAAACTGGGTTTCTAAAACGTGTACAATACTGAACATACTTCAATGCATCCAACTGCGTTGTGGTTCAATATGATAAGTGAAAGGCAGTCCAGTCACCACTAGATTCTACAATTGTGCTGACCTCTTATTTTAACCTTTAAGAGTCATAAAAAATATTTTCAGGAGTTTACCCAGTGTGTGGGTTGCGCCATCATCACAACTCAATGGGTTTCCTGAATGCTGTCAGATCTCACTTTCGAATTCAGCAACACTCTGTATGAAGAACTTCATGGCCAATCATACCGAACACAAATCTATCAATACTAATGTCAATACAGGGGGGGTCGCTCAATAGTGCCTACTTTAGTAGTGCTTCCCTCTATATAGTGCTATGGCTCACCGTCTGGCACAGGTTATCATACGCTCACACGTGTATCATCCGGCATGGTTCAGTACTCAAAGGATGAAGTTATTTAGTTATGTTATACAGGCTTTGTTGTGTTTGTGTTAGCAGTGTGCTTTGTCCCCAGAAATATGTATTTGAGCCTCCTTTCTATAGTGCCATCCCCCCAATAGTGCCATAGCTAAAGGTATGTCACGCTATAGCACTATATCGTAGGAGGCACTGTATGCGAATCCGAACAGTGAATTGTATGTTTCTATCAATTTTTTGCCCCAGCTTTTTTTTGACTTGCCTTGAGTTGTTCACAATAAATGTCGGCAATCCAAGGGGCAGTTCGGAACGAACCCGTTATGCAAGCCTCAACTGACTACAGGATGAAGTAGAGTTCAAATCGATACTATGTGTAGAAGTCTCGCACGACAAACTCTATACCAAGGCTGCTAAATACTAGCTGTCCGTAATGTGCAGAAGGGGGAGGCGCAGTTCTGTTTTGTAAGAAACGGCTAAAACCGCCACCAAATTCAGTCTTACAGTGAAGTGGGGAATGGGAAAATGGGGTTGCCCTATTTTCGAGAACATTTCTACTACTTGGAGTGCACGAAGGGATTTCTCTCTTTCTTTCGTTATTCCAGTGTTACATTTATAAAAATGCATTACCGTTGTGATCTCCAGACAAGTTCTCCACGTTTTTGATCTTGCACGGCCTATCTTTCTCAGCCATACCACGAAAATTTCAATTATATTACTACTCATTTACATGCATCCCTGTCGCTTGATCATGCAACTATTTGTTATATATGCTCGGGAACGAATACGTTGGACACGGAAATCCTCGACGACGAGGATCATGAGACGTTGTTTTTCATATCCATGCGCAGAACTTATTTCGGAGAGGTAGGTGAGACAAAATCTCTGAAGTCCAGATATTTAGATATAGATAGAAAAAGGACCTTATTTAAGATCCTGAAAGAAGCTCCCCGCCTCCGCTATGTGCGGGACATCCTTCGTTGTTATTCACTCAACTCTAAAAGGCACTATTAGATGTGAAGTTTGTCTGTAGGGAACGGTTTCAGTCAAGTCTCATACCGGACATGGATATGTTTTGCAAGAGTCTGAAGCCGTTCCTTTTCTGTAAGTACCCTTCAAGATTAGTTGAAGGAGTACAGTTCTGCACGGTAGAGTGGTCCCGTCTTACTTTTCCCTGCTTGTGGAGGGTTTTGAATGAAGGAGGTACTAGCTTCTCTTCTACTGAGAGAGTGGTGTATGTGTAAGTCCAGGAGCCCGACACCTAACATGAAAATATCTAAGATCCGAAATAGCACTACGGGGGCTTTCAGAAATAATTACGTATTAATTATGAGCTGTGGCGATCGAGGGCAGAAGTGAATCTATTCCTCAGGTGAGATCTGCCTCAAGGAAGACAGGATAACACTAGGAATCGCTCTAATGCACAATTTTCATGTAAGCGATAGTGCCAAGACGGACAAAGTCAACGTACGCAAGAAAGAATTTGTCCCAATTAATCTTTGTCCAAAACTAATGGAATGCCACCTCCAACGTGGTTCCTCTCGCTGATATTTGCGGCATCAGTTGATGCACAAGTGGCCTCTTCTAATTAGTGTACATGCGTCGTTTTCTCAATGACAGAGGACAAGCAATGCAACGTTGAGAATTTGAAAGTCAACAGGCAGGCGCTGTAAATGCATTTCAGTTATCTATGGCCCAACAACAGTTGCACTTCCACCGCCTCACCCCGCTCCCACCCCTCATACAGTAAGTAGCTCGACACGCCCTGAAACTCTCCACTCAAGTATTCCCACAACTCAATGCGTCATACTGACTAATCTGGGAGGGAAAACTAGCCTGGATCTATAATAGCACATCTCGAACTCGAGTAGGATTGGGCTTGGACGGCAAGTTGCGGAAACGCAGAATTTGGCCATGCGAACCAAGCTCCGCCTGAGATATTTGTATATATATTCAGCAGTAGTATCCAATATCTGCGTGCAAAATGTCGGGACCCCTTAAACAACTCTTAACTATCTATAGCTCATGCGTCCAAAAACATTTTCCAGTCCCATCACGCGATGGATTACCGACCCCATCATTTCTTCGCAATTCACATATACCTCAGCTGTTTGATGGTTTGGTTTGGTATCTGTTGTACTGTTTGAAGAAAAACATCCTTCCGCAAGTGCGATTAGACTCATTTGCACGTTCAGCAGATAAGGCATTGGTTCCTGAGTATGTGTTCCACGATCCATCCCTTATTTTTCAAAAGTCACAAGCAAATGCAGCTCTATCGCGAAGATGTCATGCACAACTCTTCGATGTGAGAGTCGTTCTCTTCTCCGTTCATTTCCATAAACACTTGAAAGCCGAGAGGAGTGGTCGAACAGTTGTCCTTTTTGTATTCCAATTTGAAGGAAGCAATGAAGCAGTATTCTGTCAGAACCATAGCGTGACTGAATGTGAATGGCAGAGCTTCTGGAAGGGCATCGAAATGTTGATCTCTTGTTCGAGTCACAAGATCTTCGAGATAGCTTCATGGCAAGGACAGTCCACTCTCCACCTCTGCTTGATATGGCCCTTTTATTGAAACATGACTTGAACACGAAACAATAAACCCTGGTGGTCGACTGCCTCTCTGGCAGCATATACGCTTCTGCGAGAACGAACCTCACGCTAGGTCGGATAGTCGTTGTCGTGGATCCAATGACAAAACGGAAAAAAGAAGGTGGACTCTCAAAATGTCTGACGAATATGGTCAGAATGTGCTTGCTCTCTCGCCGTCAGGTTTAGAATGTGGGATGAAGCGAGTGGGGGTACCGAAGGGCTCTTTAGCTTCCGAATGCAGTTGTTTCGCCAACCGGTCGACACTAAAGGAAACTTCCCCCTGGATCAGCTGACTGTAGAAAGTTGTGACAGGCACAGATTTGAGTCCAAGAGTGATGATTTATTTCGAGCCGCATCACTTAACTGCCAACTACTGAATTATCATGGTTCCGAAACCTCAAAGACTCTTTTCGAGTCATTGCACGATTCGCTATGCAATCAGTGGCATGATGAGAAACTGTTCGAGAATATGAAGGGCGCAAATGTTCAATATCCTCCCATACTGTGTAGAGAAATGATGGCCTGCCTGGCTGAGACCCGTGAGGTTAGCTTCGCAATAAGAGGGGTTAGGACGCTAGTCGGTGAACGGGAGCGTTCACCTGTGTGGCAAAAGTGAGGAGGGCACTTGCACCAAGCGGGGATTGCCCTTTTTTCTTTCCCCGATGCTGTTGCCTTTATGACGAAAAAACCTAAAACACAGATCCTAGCGCGCGCTACGAGTCTTTTTTCCCTGTGCCTGTTGCACTTACTGGCGGTGCTTTGGTTTTGCCCGATTTCGTCTAGGCGCATCCCAGGGCCGTCGGTGGGCAGATCGCGATCTGCCCAGTCCCTTGATGGGCCGCCTGAATCGAAATCGGCAACACTGCAAAACCCGATGGTGAAGACGCACTCGCGGTGCCCTTTTAAGTATCGTGCAAAGGAAGACCTTCATGCGCCGCGGATACTGTCTCGCGTCTTTCCGCGCGCGGATTACACTGTAGTATGCCAACCTTCGCGCTGGTTCGCTTCGGCGAGCATGGAAGATATTGGAATCGTTACAACTGCCAACAGTGCAAGCACCGCGTGTCCCATGCAAGAGACACAATCTCAGGCATGGTGGGCCCTCGAAGGTGCGGTAAATTCATCCGGGGATTCGTCTCAATCCTTGAAGACATGCAGTATATGTGGTCTCGTTCTGAGCTCATTGCACAAAAGGCGTAAAGCGCCGTGACTGCCGCTTTTTTTGAAATAGAAAGCGAACCGGTTACACTGCAAATGATTCCCAAGACCCCCAAGCCGATATTCAGATTGTGAATCAGGCGATAAATGTTAGCTGGCTCTGTGGTACGGCTGAAGTTGTGTGAAAGGAAAAGAAAAAAACTATCTTCGACATCTGCATATGAGAGAGTGAGAGAGTAAGAGGAGAAGTCTTTGGATCACTTTGTCGTTACGTTCGTGAGAAACAGCAATAAGGGCCCCTGTTACATCAAACGATTATTACTCGTACAATAGCATTTACAAAAAACTGCTTCATTCTACATAGACACTGTCCTGATTAACTCCGTGCTTAACGAGGGATTTCGAAATGATCCAACATCTACATTATCAAAGAAACCATATTTGTAAAAGCCCCAGAGATCATTGATGTAAACGGAGAGAACGGAAACGGTGCATAACAGACCACAAGCAGGGTAGGAGCTGTTCCTGCCGGCCGTGCCTACACACTTTCCTCCTCGGTGGCCTCGTCCCTTCGTTCTAGCTTTTCGTCTGCAGCACCCTGGCGCCCAACAATGCGCTCCTCAAGTACTCTCTCAGCGTTTTCCTTATCTGCCTCGTCAGCGTAGAAGCTCGCGGGTCCTACAAGGGACAGCAGAATCGGACAAAGAATCAACCCGTGAAGGAATCCCATAATGATCAGAAATAAGAATCCCTTGAAAATGACTTGAAAGATGTAAGACCTGGCACCCGACAGTACAATGATGGCTAGGAATGTTGAAAATCCGGCGTAGAACACTGGAGGACCCATTGTCTCCAAAGCCTTGATAGTTCTCTCAGTTCGTGTGCCTACTTGTTCCAAGAATGAACGAGCGATGTGAACAACGAAATCGACACCGATACCGGTGCAAAGCACAAGAGTGATGACACTTACAGAGCTAAGGTTAATGCCCGAAAAGTACGTCAACCCCAGCACGTCAATGATAATGATGCCTACGACCACAACACTGATCAGAGCAACAAGCGGGTGTCCGATCAAGACGAGGCACACAATTGCCACAGCTAGGGATGCGAGACCTAGAGAAATTCCAATCTCGCCTGGGAGAGCAGCATATTGTTCAGAAAAGGTATCAAAGAAGATGTAAGGGAATGCGGCCGGTGCCTCGTCGACAGCGTTTCCGAAGCCAACCGAATCAGCAGCCTCACGCACACTCTCTAGTGACGAGATCTCATCGTCATTGGTGTCCAAGAAAATGTATTGTACCGAAAACTTGCAGCCCTCGACCTTTTCATCCTTTAAGAGAATGGAACTTGAATATCGAGAGTATAGGGGATCCTCTAGGAATCTTGCTACGCGGTCCGCAAATGTTTGCGGATCGACAACAGCATCATCTCCCTCAACACCATTCTCGTTCCGGAAAGCATTGTACCAGCAGTCAAGAGTATCTCCCTGAATCCACTCGTTCTTGGCGATTACCCCATCGCTCTTACAAAGCTCTAAGAGGCTTAGCTGGTTTTCTCTCGTGGACAAGTCTCTGTCTCGAACATAGATATTTGTCGGACTGCCAAGTTTGAAGTACTTGTCAATCTGATCTTGATACTCTCTCTGTGCCGACCCGCTGGGATAGAAGAACGCGAATTCGAATTTGAGATACAACTGCGATGCACCATAACTGCAGGCCGCAAGACCCGCGACAAACAGGACGAGCAAAACTATGCGAACAATGGGCCTTGTGATGAGCGGACCAAAGGTGTTTCCAAAGAAGCGGCTGAACCCTCCGGCAGGCTTTTTGAACCAATTGAGTTCCTTCACTTCCTGCACTGGCGGGAAACAAGGGCAGCAGTCTCGGCGCTTCGCATCCTGCCTGCGGAGGTCGAAAGTGACCAAGGCAGTGTAGAATGTGACAGCAAATCCCCAAGCCGCGAAGATACCCACCGCGGCCCACAACGAGAAGAATCGAAGCGCGGGTAATTTAGAAATAGCACTGAGCAAAAAGACGACGACGTTGGTAAAGGAAGTGACTGTGATGGCAGTGCCCGACTGGCTCAGCGCAAGAGCAATCTTCTGCTGCACGGACTTTCCGTGGTTGGACTCCTTCTGGTTGACCTCATCGACGGCACGGGTCACGTGGAAGCAGTCGTCGATACCAATACCGACGATAAGAAGCGGGAGAATCTGATGCACCGGGCCAAAGAACATGCCGAGGGCGGAGGAGATGCCGAAACACGCGCCCAGCGCAAGCCCGGTGGTGGCAATGGCGCCGAGGGCGAGAAGCATGTGCGAGCGGACAGCGTGAAAGTCGCCGAGGAATAAGACGATGTAGACGCCGAGGAGCACGAAGCCGATGGCCAGCATGGGCAAGTCACCTGTCAGGGCCTCTGCCAGCGAGTCGCCTTGCGACCAGAGCGATTCGACATACCAGTCGAGCACCCTCCCGTTCAGCAGCGGGGTGCCCTCCAGCAGCAGGACGGTCCAGTTCTCCTCGAGCTTCTCGGCCTCCTTGTCGATGAGTTCGCCTCCTTCGACGATTTGCTTGTTGTTCGCGAGCTGGGTGTACATCAAAATCCTAACGGCGCCATTCTCCTTGCCGATGATCTCGTCGGCGTTGAAGGGCGAGTCATCAAAATTGACTGGCGGTGGGTCGTCAAGCACGCGCTTAATCTCAGCGTCGGAGAGGGACTCAATCCTGACACGCACCGTGGCGAAAAAGTCAACGCGGCCGTTCTCCAGCTTGACAACATTGTCCACGTCATAGAACAGGTTGAAGACGGAGTTGGTGCGACAAATGACATTGCCGGCGGCATCCTTCGTCTCCAAGCAGCGCTCCTCATACGTGATGGGCGTGCCATCGGCGCCTTCCTCGTCGTTGATAGGGTCGGCAACGAGGTAGTAGCCGGCACTAGCGACGTCGAGCATCTGCAAAAAGGCGTCCCTGGTGGCGAGGCTGGCGCCGCCTTCCTTCTGGACGAAGGCGATGGTGGAAGCGCGCACGGTCTGTCCGTAGCGCTGCTCGACGTAGGCCTGGTTCTTGAGGGCAACGGTGCCCTGCGGGACCCAAAGCTCTGCGGCGCGCGACTCGGAGCGGAAGCGCAGCATGCCGGCGAGCGTGGCCGCGACGACCAGCAGCGAGAACAGGACGGTCTTGAACGGGTTGGCGGCAACCCAGTAGCCCAGGCGGAAGAAGAAAGCGCGCATGGCGCCGTCGATGGAAGCGCTCAGGCGGAAGAGCGCGCCGCGCCTGGGGGCCGCGGGCTCGAGCTCGAGCTCGGGCTCGGGCTTGGACGCGGTGGGCGGCTCGGGCGGAAGGTGCGGGGTCGCCATGGCCGAGGTGCAGCGGCGGGAGCGCTGCGGGCGCGGCAGGGAGGCGGCTGTTGGGGGGCGGTGGGGGGGGGCTACTGCGGGAGAAGGAGAATTGCGAGTGT
>NW_005178979.1:11198-73050 GCF_000350225.1 Chondrus crispus
TGACACGCGCCCTCCTGTCGTACAGTATACACGTGCCGCTTCTCAAACCATTCCTCTCCCTCGCCCTACTGTACTGTATCACCCATTTATCCTCTTGTACAGTACCCAAGGGGTAATCCATCAAGTGCAATGCTCATTACTGTACTTCTACCCTCGCATTCACTTCCCGCCCTCCTTTTCGATGTAACGAACATTCCGAATCAGCCCTTTCCCGAGACTAACCATCTCCGCCACCATCTCCATCCGATCCGCCTTCAGAGTCTTGGTCTCGCCGACAGGTTCTCGAAACGGCGCCCGAGCAAGAGAGAATGCGCAACTACCCGACGCCTCCGGCCGCCACACCACATAGATCTCGGCCCGCACACACACTTCAGTAGTAAACAGTGCAAACTCTCCAAGCCTGATCTCCAGCTTGTTCCGCAGCATCTGCACCGTGTCGAACCCAACAAACGCAGACCCGCGTCCGTGGAACGGTCCCTTCCGGCTAGCCTCCTCGCGGAATGGCACCAGCTCTCTGTTCAGCTCAAGCACCAGGTCGTACACACCCAGGTACGGTGTAAATAACGACTTCATTGTCTTGCCTGCACCCGCCTTTGTCACGCTGTCTTCAATGTGCCGCAGCGCTGACCCAGCGGACGCAACAATCATTTTGGCGATCGACGTTTCCGGACCATATCCTTGACCGAAAAACGTTCCAGCCTCATTCTCATCTCTGTCCCATACATTGTACACTGAGAAAAACGTTCGCCCATCGCATTTCCTGGAAAACCGATCCTGCACCCGTTCGCGAAACGTCTCAACTTCTTCAAGTCTGTCACTCATGTCCTTCGACAACTCCCTTGCCTCCTCATCTTCCATCAGTACTGCTAGAGGACAAACTTCCCACGGAAAGTCTGAAAGAAAATGCAAAAACTGGCAAAAGTATCCCAACACCGACTTCCGTTTCGAGACTTCGGGCCGCAACATCATACTGGCTACCAGCACTTCCACAAGTTCCTCTCCTCTTGACCCCATCTGCGACAGCATCAAATGGCTGTTCAGCCATTTCTTGGCCATTCTCGCCACGCTTCCTATCAATGGATTTCCTAGACATGACATGTTGTCGTGGTGTCGCACTCGCTTCTCTGTTTCCCACACCACACCTTCGTAAGTTGCAGGGCTATCAATAAGGAGATCCTTCTCTTTGTCAACCTTAATACGCAACCGATATACAAATTCTGATAGTGTGATGTCTAGAAAAGAGATTGTGGAATTTGAAGCAATCCCTTTTTCCGCAAGAGCCCCCTTCAACGAAACGTAAAACGAGGCCTTCGCCGCACAAATCGCCACTGGGTTATCTGGCCATGCTGCAGATGTCTCAAACGTCGCCACGATGTCCAGCGGGTAAGCATGGCGAATACCGCCAGTTTGCGCAAATCCTTTTGACGGAATTCCGCATCTTCTGAGATGAGACGATGTAGCATGAACTCCTCGAATGCCCAATACAACGCCTTCCAACGACCGGAGTAGCTTGGCCAGTTCGTTAAACCCAGCAATTGCACGAGTTGCACTGGCTTCATAATGCGCGTCAGAACCAGACGCCTCCTCAAGATCACCCAGTATTACCTGCACCTTGACATCATCTCCGAAATGCTTCTCAAACGCATATGATGTCATTTCTTGGAGTGTTCGACTGCCACCACTCCAAACTAATGCTTCTACAATTTTCCCATTCTCGAAACTTCGGACATTTGCCTTCTTGCCCCAAAACGCCATGAACGAGGGCGCATCCCATGACTCTGGCCGCATGTCCACCCTGCGATTCGCATCTTTCGCCAATGAAAGCGTGAAACCAAACAATCCACCTTCCAGGCGTTCGATTCTCTTTGCACGATGAGTATCTACAAGCGCACGTTTCAGCACATGCAAATGTTTCTGGGCCGTCAGTGCAGAACTCGCTTCGTTCCCACCCAAAATCTTCACAAAGCCATCAAATAGCGTGCACAAGGGCCGGGCAACACATTTGGAGCCGCGAGCCTGCGTAAACAGAAATGGTAAGATGCCCACCCACGGATCCGTTTCTGCCGCCTTGCTCTCGATCACATAAATAGCCATGGTAGCACATTCTGCGCACCTCTCCAAAAATCCTGCATCAAACGAAGCGCACACACGCATATCCCCCAATCGCAAAGCTTTCAACCCCCCCGCTGAGATAGCGCTGAGCGCGCAGCGAAATAATTGCTCTCTCGGCGCCCGGGACGGAGCTGCCCCCTTTTTGATCAAGTTTGCCAATAGCGCAATACTGACAAAGTTGGACTTGTACAGCCTGTGCCGGACGCACCACGCCTCGAGCAGCATCACAGTGTCAGCGAAAGCGGGTGCACCGGCCACGACAGCATAAAGCGCCTGAAGATTTGCAACCAGAGTTGTGTCGATCAAAATAGAAGCGTTGTAGGCAATGGTGGCTGGCGAAGGCTTTGCATTCTCGGAGTCGGGGCCTTCGCGGATGTGGACTTTCTCCTCGCCTAGATGGTGGTTGGCGAACACGTCATGAGGGTAGGTCGGCAGGAGGCGGACGTTGACCTCAGGATGGTCGACATGCGTGACGCACAAGACGGGCTTCGCCTCGTCGCCGTTGAGAAACGACATGACGAGCGACACCTCGGCGTACGCCTCCTCCTCCGTCTTCACAAACTGGCGCGCGAGATAGACGAGATAAAGCAATCGCTTGTCATGATACCGATAGGCACGATAGTCCCTGGTCTGGAAAAGATCGGCGGGCATTTCCACAGCCACATCGACGACCGGTTTCGTCGCGCATTTCAGCAGGAACGAGCCGACAAGATCGACTCTCCCCGGTGGCGTGCAGACGAGCTCCTGAACTACGCCCGAGCGGCACAGAGAGTCCCTCCTCCCTTTTGCGACCTTCCGGAGGACATTTCTTACGGCGGGGCTGTCGAGCTGCAGGGTCTTCTTCTTCGGTAGGGCGTCCAGGGATTTTTTTACCTTCTTGAGGGCATCCTCGATGCCGGCGCGCGCCGCGTCGGACAGGCGGCGGGCCTGCAGCAGGTCGGAAAGGGCGGCGGAAAGGGCCGGCGAGGTGAGCGCGTCGCCCGTGTGGCTGGCGTGCTTGACCGTCTCAAGCTCGTCGTACGAGGTGCGGCGCCGCTTGAGGGCGCGATCGGGGCGCGGCTGCCCGGGTGACATGGCTGGGGTCACAGCGAGGTCGGCGGAGTGAGAGGGAGTGGGGCGAAGACGTGTTGGCAGTGCGACGGGGAACGGGGACGGTAGAGGGGCGCATTTCCGGGTCGCCGGCGGGCGGTGGCGTAAATGATGCATTGCTGTGCTAGTACAGCATGTGATCCGGTTGCTTTTGGCACATTATTTTCGAAAGACGTAACGAAAATGTGATTCCAAGCTGCAGTTCGGCTGCCTGATGAGGACATGCGATTTTTAGAATTTCAGGAGTCTCCCACTGGGCGCTGGGCGTCTCCCGTGCTGCTGCACTCCCACGTAGGATACACACCTTCGAACTGCACGCTAGCTACCCTTGGTACCCTTGGGTAGAGGCAGCTCAGTGTGCGATATCCAACTATGCATTCTGTCCATACCGTACGTATAGCTGACCAGACTATAAACCGTAGACATCCTATTTGGAAACTGGCTAGACAACCGGGTGTACACCAGCCTGCCAAACCACGAACCCTGAAGAAGAGGTGTCGGAAATCTGGCGCTGCGCTTCAGTGCACAGTCCGGCTGGTCTGTTGGCACTCGGCTCTCCCTGCTTCCCCACTACGTCGATGCCAAGAAAGCAACATGCACGAGCCATGACTCGTGAGGTACTGCGCGTGCTGGTACAACATATTCCTGTACAACAGGGCAACTCCCTCTCTCTTTCATCCTCTCTCTTTTCCCTCTCCCTTTTCCCTCCCTTTTCCCTCTCCCTCTCCCTCTCCGTGCCGCGCCCGGGACCAGCACCACGACACGCCACCAGCAAGGTCTGTCTGGTAGCAAGGTCTGTCGCACATGTACAGTACAACTGTAGCTCGTCGCAGCTCGACTGCGTTGTTTCGCAAAATCTGAGTTCACAATGCAGGACGATGAGCTAGTCTCACAAAGAACCCCACTGCCCTCCACTTCTTTTTGTTTATGACATCACAACGTAGAGCCTCTCCCGAGGATAACCTCGCAGTGACGTCACCGCGCCAACATGCGCTTTGCTTAACATACTTAAGACCCCATTTTCGTCGGACGTCAAGGTAATGTCGTCGACAGCAGTTAGCCAACGCATGGCCGTGGTCACGGCCAGATTCGCGCGGCGCTCACGCAAGACTGCGAAGGGCAGTGGCTCTGTGGGGTTTTGGTGGCGGTTATGTGGTTGAGCCCCTGGGAAGAGCGTCATCGCTGCATTACGCCTGTTTTTGGGGGCGTTTCGGGGAGATCCGTTTGCCTGAGATTTTTGGGCTCTGTCCGAAAATTCAGCTTCATTCCAACGTGAATTTATGGTCATTCGCCTCTGCAGCGGGGCTGGTTCGCTTCCGCACGGAGATGCATTACAGAGCCCTTTTTTTGTACTGTACTGGGTTGGGGGGGGGAGGCCAAATATAGCATGCTGGCACAAATATCGTGTTTAATATTGCTGTTATACCGCACATTCGCTCCCGCCCTTTCGAATTTACCGCTAAATCCGGGTTCCTGTCGCTCGGTTATTAGCCAATGGTGCCAAGCAGCTGGGAGATGTGGGCCGGCACCTGGATAGTATGATCACAACGACATTGCTTACTGTAGGACGGTGGTACAGTACAAGGTTTACATCGGATATTTGTGACAGAATTCTATTATAGCTTTGTCACAAATATCCGGGTACTCCTGAAAGAGCCAATCGTTTGCAAAAAAAATAATCCTAAAACAGTTATGCCGAGGTGTATCAACATTTACTGTTATTTTCAACAAATGCATGATATGTTGCAATTGGACACAGTAGTGCGCAACTACGTGGCAAATTTCAGAGATGACCCGTATTGCGCAGCTACGTAATTCTCAAAAAAAAACGATCGGAAATGGCGCCCAAAATGCGCAACATGTGGGCTTCCCCGCCAAAACCCGACACCCAACAAAGGCCATCACGTTCGCAACTCCCCATCCCTCCCACCCCAACTCTTCATCCCTCCTACCCCCCACTCCAAATCCCCCTCAAAATATGGCCTCACTTACCGTCGAAAGAGCAAAGAATTCCTTACAAATTCTTGCGGAGCTCGCCTTCGAGCGTCAAAATGAATTGCCAAACAACACTGACCCGATTCATCCTCCCTCTGATGACGATAATGGCACGGATGCACCGGTTTTCGATCAGTACTACAACGCCCACGGCTCGCAAGGTATCGTCGAAATGGTCAACTTCGACCCCTTGCAATTCCAAGGCATATGGGCTGGCTTTGAAAATTTCATTCTCGATCATTACAACACTGGTCGTGGTCGGAAGAGCACAGTCACGGCCAAAGAAATGTTGTTTATGACGATGACTGTCATGAAACATGGCGGTGACTGGGCATTTCTTGGAAACATGTTAAATTTCAAAGTTCCCACCATGGAGCGCATGATTTTGAATTTGGTTGATGTCGTTTGCGATGCGTTTTACGAATCATACGTGGAGTATTATGCAAACAGTGGACGATGAAGGAGCTCGTGGCAAAGAAAAAGTGTTTTCCTCACTACCCTATGCCGCGATACGCTGATGTGACGTTTCAACCTTCCGTTCGCCCTTCCGGAAGCGTACAAGAGGGTAAGCACTATCATAGCGGAAAGCAGAAGATGTACGGCTATAAGGTGGAGGTCTCCGTCTTGCAAATTCGACTAGCCCTTGGATGCAGTGATCATGAGCATGGGTCTGTCTCTGACCTCGTTATGTTTCAACAGAAGCAACGGTGGCACCGAACCAATTTGCAAAAGCAAAACGACGAAGACACATTGGAAGACGATGGGCCTTGGGGCGAAGAATTTAAGGACGCTTGGGCAGTACTCGCTGACAAGGGTTACTAAGGCAGTGCCGAGTTTTCCAGAGTTGTGCATCCCAGCAAAAAACTCCACAATGGTGCTGTATCCCCTGCTCAAGTTTCAACAAATCGGCACATTTCAAGAGATCGTATCACCGTGGAGAATTATTTCAGGCGGCTTTGTGGGGCATGGACAGTGCTTGGAAAAACGTGGAAATGGGCGGAAGCTAGGTACGACAGTGTTTTTCACTTGTGTGTCGCACTGACAAATTTTCAGGTCAACTGCAATCCATTGCGGGCTGATGATGGGGCGATGTTTAGGCAAATTGCTAATATTTGGTACTCTGTTCGGGTGTCCCGACATGAAAAGAGACGTACTGTGTAGCGCAATTATCGCGAAAAACGACAGCGTCGTATGAATGTAATGTTTCTCGCGTCTACCGTTCCGCAGTACCCAGATCGCCAGCCAAGCTATGACGATCTACAGTTGTAAGGTTAACCCGGCGGCGTTTGGCAGTGTTGTCGGCTTTGCGTAATTACTTTGTCTTTTTATGACTTAGTCATCATTTTAGAAGGATATGAGTAAATTTGATGACGGTATATCACCTGATGAGCACCTAGTCTGTACGATTATGGCATGTTAAATGCACCATCACTAAGCCTTTGAGCACTCGTCGCCCATTTGCACTTATGACCTAGTACTGTACGCGTCTCTGTACACGCTAGCGTGTGTAGGGGTGAAACTCCCCGGAGAATAGCGAGTGGCTGTAATTACTATCAGCCAACCGAGCGTACCTCATCTCGCAGCCTCGCTGTTCCGTGGTACATATGACGCCATCGTGAGCCTCTTGCCAGCCCCCCTCTCCTGGCCATGTCTATTTCTCTTGCTTGAGAAATTCCCCTCAGCCTAGGCGGTGACATATTCTTGTAAGTACAAACAGATTACTTTGGACCTATGAGCGTACAACCCGAACAACCCGCCGACATCGGCGCGCCGGTGCCCCGGGCCCCCACGCCTCCGGCTGTCGCAGCTGTGGCGCGCCCTGCGCTAGCTGTGCGAGCGGCGTGGGAGAGTGCCGTCCCCGCGCGTCGAGATTATGGAGATGTTGTCGCGGAGCTCAGCTCCCTCAAGTTAGTTGTAGAAGGAAGTGTGTTTGAGCGTGGCCCCCATGTACCCGTCACCGGCATGGGTTACTTCAAGCCTGCTGCTGACGCTTTCGTCTCCGAGTTGCGGTCCAGGGACCGACGCTCGGCCAAGGAATGGGAATACGTAGACGCTGCTGGCGTTTGGACCGAAATGGGACTCTCCACTCTCATAGTTGCTAAGGATCAGAGCGAGGACGTTCCGAGCAAGGCAAGGAAACTGGCCTTGGCTGAAAAGTCTATCCATGCCGCCCTCGAGGTACTGTCTATGCGCGCGCAGTATTTCAGGGACATCACCGACCAAGGAGTCGAGGCAGCTCGCCAGATGGCATTCCTCGTGGAACAAGGGCACGACGCTTTGTTTTCAGATTCATACAAGTCTGCCCGCGAGGCGCTCACTTCTAAGTTGGAGATTCAGGCTGCAAAGATGATTGCCAAGGCCAGGTTAGAGAAGACTACTGGCATGAAGAACGCTGGACCCTCCGCCGGGGACGGGTCCAGCCCGGAGTAATGTGCCTAAAAAGAGATGGAAACGCTACGAAGGGTAAGGGGGGAGCACCTTTGTGGCAGGGGACGGCTCTCAGGGCGGACGTTTTGCGTTCGGAGTTAGGAGTCAACGAGTACATCGCCCGTCAGATCCGGTACGGTGTATTGGACATGCCGACGGTGCCCTTCGAGGACGGTACTGTACTCAGCGAGCTCCCTCAGACGGCGGAGGACAGGCAGTTTGCCACGGAGGACCTGGCAAGGGGTTGCAGGGAGGGGGTGTAAGAGGAGGTAGGGTTTGAGGAGACCGAGGCCCTTGCGAGAGGGGGCAGGATGATCTCGTCAGCCTTCACGGTCTGTCAAGGCGAGGACGAGGACCGCAAAGGAAGATTTGTAATTAATTTCAAGCGGCAGAGCAAGCACTGGCCGAAGGGGTCAGTCAAGATGGAGACATTACAGTCCTTCGCGTTTCAACTGCAGGAGGGAGATGTGCTGATGTTCTGGGATATCAAAAGTGGGTACCGCCACTTTTATCTCCATCCTCGCATGAGAGACTTTTTCCTCTTCCGATACAACGGTCGGTACTACCGTTGCATCGTGCTACCGTTCGGCTGGGGGCGCTCTGTTCTGTGGTTCACCAAGCTGCTCCGTCCTTTGGTGAAGCACTTGCGGGAGCGCCTCGGGTACCGCATCCTGCCATACATTGACGACTTCGCGTGTCCGCCGTCGCCGCTGGGGGGGACATCGACAAGAGAGGACTGCGCGCGCGCCGGGAAGAGACTGTCAAGGCTGTTCGCAAGGTTGGGGCTCGTCAGACACCCGGGGAAGGGATGCTGGGAAGGGACGACTACGCTCGAGCATTTGGGTTGTGTGGTGGATACTGTCGCGATGAGGGTGTTCGCGTCCGACAGCAAGGTAGCCCGCCTTCGCGTGCTAGCCAAGCAGCTCCTCTTGTCCGCGCAAAAGAACCCCCGGTGGGTATCGTTGAGGAAGCTGCGGCATTTTTGCAGAGTGGCTGTGTCGATGACACTGCAGTGTCATCGACACAGCCACTGGGCATGCCCATTTCGCTTTCGCAGGTCTACACAAGGAGCCTCTACTTCGAAATGGCACTGTCCGGGCTCCTGGTGGAGCGCGAGGAGCGAGGGCAAAGTCGGACGGCTGCGTCGCGAGCCGAGCTTGCGAGGCCCAGACGCTGCCAAGCAGACTTCGGCGCATATGCACCGTGTGGCCCGTGCGCACCGTGTGCCCTGTGTGCTCCGTGTGCCCCGTGGTCGCCGTGGAAACGGGGACGCAACAAGGTGCCACGACCAGTTTCAAATGGTGCGCCTTTGCCGACAATCGCTTCGCGACTTGCGCCACTGGCGTTCGCTGACAAGGGGAGAAGGACGGGAATTGGTCAGGCTGGCGCCCAACCCCACGTTGCACTCCGATGCTGCCGACGTGGGGTACGGAAGAACACTGGGATCGCAAGTGCTGGCGGGCTCGCGGGGTTTGTGGGAGGGTCAAGGCTTTTGGACGGCAGCCGATCGCCCGCACTCGATCACTTTGAGGGAACTTCTGGCGGTTCGTCTGCTATTAAAGAGGCACTTTGCTGCGTACGTCAGCCGACCGGATGTTCAGCGCCTCTTGCTGCACGAGGACAACCAGGCAGTCTGCTTCATTTTGAACGCCATGGTGTCCGCTTCCAAGCCAATGATGGCGGAGCTACGCCGGCTTCAAGTTTTGCTGCAAACCCTGGGGGTGCGGATCGAAGCCCGGTGGTTGCCGTCCGCTGTCAACCGGTTCGCCGACGCTCTCTCCCGGACTTGGGATCCTGGCGACGTGGAGGCGACGGACCAGCTGCTGCAGTCGATCCAGGACGAGTACCAGGTGGACTCGGTGGTGTTCGCTCATCGCCCCCTCGGAGAGACGGCAGTCGCGCGACGGAAGTACTTGGCGACCCAGGTGCTGGAGGACTGGGGAGACGGGAGGGCGCGCTTGTGGAATCCTCCCTTCGACATGTCCCTCTGGTCATTCGCAAGGTGATAGCGGATGGTGGGAAGGGCGTCCTGGTGGCTCCCCACTGGCCAGCGCAAGCCTGGCATCTGCAGTTGGTGCGTCACACCACTACGATCAAGGTCCTTCATCCACAAGGCGCCGACTTTTCTCTACTGCGGAGTTCGAAAAATCTCAACGCCGACTGGTCCGTCGTTCTCGCAACAATGGCGTGAGGGTGGTCTGGCAGGAGGGGATAAGGGATGCGGTATTGAGCCGCTGTGGGGATGACGGTGCAACGGGAAGCGCCCAGGCCGCAGCAGACTTGGTTTCCAACCACGGATGGAGTGACGGGACTGGGACAAATCGCTCCAGCCAGATCAAGAAATGGTTTACCTTCTGCGACGAAGGTGGACGACCGCGGCTTGGGGCGAAGGAGGGGGATGTTCTAGCATATATCAGCTACTTGCATCTCGAAGGCAGGGTCGGTCCGACGTCAGTGGCGCAGTATGTCACGGCCGTATCTCGATACCACGAGCTCCTCAACATCGATTACCCCATTCATACCTCCATGGTATCGGCTCTTGTCCGCGCATATGCGAACAAGGACGATCTTCAGGGCGTCGTTCATATGGCTCGGGTTGGGCTCCCGGCAGCCCTCATGAGGCAGATTGTGGAATGTGGGCTATCTGCCGAGGACGTGGGCACGGTCGGCTATTGTGCTACAGCGGTGTTCGCATTTGTCTTTCAGTGCCGGTCGGTGTCTGTGGCCTATCTGAAAGACAGCGACATCACCATAACTGCAGAGGGAGTTAGTGCGGTGATCAGTCACCGGAAAGGCAAATCTCGGTCCCGACCACTACGCCCTTCACTTCCAACCAACCCCGTCTGGACCTCTACTGCCTCGCCAAACGCATTGATTTCGAAATGGCGCTCATTGCGTTCAGCCAATCTAGGTTTCTTCAATCTCAGACGTGGACAAAAGGTCGGCACTGCCGATCTCGGATCGCGGTTGAGAACCGTTGCCCTCGTCAACGGCGCTCCGCCGCCTGGCTGCTACTTCGTATCTTACAGCGCCCGTGTCGGTGGCTTTAACGAGCTGCTCGTCCTCCAGTTCAGTCGCGAATGGATTATGACCCGTCTGGATTGGGCATCGCAGAACCAGTTTTCTGTTTACTTCGATAGCCGTATTATTGTCACCGCCGCTTCGGAGTGGTTCTTTGCGCACATGCTGCCGCATGTCTAGTGCTCTCCGTGCATCCGCTACCGCTTTTATTTGCCCCCTTCGCGTCTCTGTACACGCTAGCGTGTATAGGGGTGAAACTCCTCGGAGAATAGCGAGTGGCTGTAATTACTATCAGCCAACCAAGCGTACCTCATCTCGCAGCCTCACTGCTCCGTGGTACTTATGGCGCCATCGTGAGCCTCTTGCCAGCCCCCCTCTCCTGGCCATGTCTATTTCTCTTGCTCGCCCAGCCCCGGCTGCGCCGCCCTCTTGGTAGTTTCCTTTCTCATCATGTCTTTTTCTCTTTATGTTTTCTTTATGTTTTCTTTATGTTTTCCAGTTCGGTTTAATGGTTAGCGTAGCCTTTGTGTGTCCCCTCTTAGCCGATGTCTCGTGACCGACTAGAACCCATAAACTACGAATATCTTCAAGGGGAAGTAAGGGAGGGTCTTAACTTGCCCGAGTTTGCCCGGGTTTGCTTGCCCCGAGCCATGATTTGCACTACTATTGGCTACTGGGCGTTAATATATGATTTGAAACTAAGTACGACCCTACACTGCAAGCTCAAGTTATGTCAGTGTGTAATGACAAATGTCAATAATATATTGGCTACTTTTGTAAGTTTGTAACTTTCGAATTTGGACGCTGTGCTCCGGTGGACGCTGTGCTTGCCCCTTGCCGAAAACATCCCCAACTCCCCCTTTACAAAAATCTATGCACCTGCCATTTCGCAAAGGCAACCCAACTCTACAAAGCACCTCTCTGCCGACTACTTTCCTGAAAATGGCTTCCACACCTCAATGCCACGTGCGCCGTTCTCCGCGCCTCTGGCGCATCTCTCTGACTCCCACCATTCTTAAGACGGGGACCACCAACGCAAAGTCTCTCACTATTGCTTCCTCGTCTGCAGCGGACGTTTCTGACCAAATATTATCCCCCCCTCCATACGGTATGTACGACTGAATTCTTTGTCGTTAAAAATCCTGTTGGCTCTGACAAAAGTCCATCCCCGTCCGAGATCTAAGGGCTTTGTGAATTTTCGGGGTCGAGGATAGTTTGAAATAGCTTGGTGCAATGAAAGGAGGGAGAATAGAGCTGCGGTTGCGGTTAGTGCGGTCGTAGCAGTGATGATTCTGTTGCCGTGCATTGCGTAGGAGTGATTAGATTGAGAAGAAAGGAGGGGAGGCGAACGGCGATACTGGGCAGTGGTTGTAGATCCGTTTTTTGACCAAACAGCGCCGGCGATAGATACGCTATCCCGCGGAGTAGTAAGGAGAGAAGTAGGGGGTGAGATCAATTATTTATCCCGGTGATCTGGGATCACCCGCAATGGCCACGTTCTGGGTCGGAAGCGAGCGACGCTGCAGCGTCTCGCATCCATGTCGACGCGTCCCTGGGGCGAAGTTGTTTGACGCTGCAGCATGTCACGTCCCTGTCGATGCGTCCTCGGAGCGAATTTGTAGAACCCACAGTGTCCTCCCCGTTGCGTTCTGGCAATTTATGGCGCTGTATGCCTCTGTAAGTCAGCACCGTCGCTCTGGGACACCTGTCCACTGCTAACGTAAGGGAAAGGACACCTGTCCACTACTAACGTAAGGGGAAGGCGTGTACTTACATTAATAAATTAATAAATGACCGGCAAACTCGGGCAAGCAAAGCAAACCCGGGCAAGTTAAGACCCTCCCTAAGTTGGTCAGACGGAGGCCCTTGCAAATTTAGAGTAAACTTTGGTATGTACTGTAAGGCTAGAACGTCTCTGCTAGGACACCGCCCTGTCTCTAAATAAAGTTATCCCAAACATGCAGTACCGGCCTCGAGAATTCAGCAAAATACGGCTTCCGGACTTCCCGCCATCCAGAGCCGCTCTTAGACTGTAAATTGGACATATCTACAGTATGTAACCCCATTTACAGGACCGTTTTGAAGCCGAAAGTCGTCGGCGCGAAGCGCGAGACTCTTGGGATCATGGCCTCATGACCCCCTCACGCAAAACCTAGCCTTCCCTACACGCTGCCCAGTCACAGCAATAACGCAAACAAGTCCCTTGTGGTATTCGGAATTACGCAGGTGGGTTATGAAAAATAAAGACAATTCAATGTCTCGCAATGGCGTGGGAGCTCGTGTGATCGAGCTGCGAGCCACTTCACCTGCTGGACGTTATACACTACTGGACTCTGCTTATCGCCTTGCTCCTCCCCCGCTATTCGAGAGAGAGGGCCTTGAATATAAACTTTAGGGCAAAGAAAAAACAGGCAGCTGCATCTACCTTACAGTAAAGCACAGAAGTGCATACGTACTGTACTCTAGGTTACTCATTCCTTCTCATTCCTACACAAAGATTCGGACCAACCCTCGTAACGATCAAGTCACGGGAGTAACGCAAACAAGTCCTGGCCTTAAGATTCGGGGGCCACCTTAGAACCCCAAAACGAGCAATGAATGAAGGAAATCAGTTCTGTGGCATACCATGCGGAACTTGGGCTGCGTGTGACACACGATGCCGCATGCATCAGTTTTTGGTTGCATCCCCGAAAGAAACGGAAAAACAGGATTGCGCACTCGCATCGGTTCCTCTTCATTCTACAACAGGACGAAAGGCGAGTAGGCCTACAGAATAACATGTAGGGGTTGTCGCCTCGATTCGAGTGCAGACACGCGCCGAGTGCAGATATGAGCACCGAGGCTTGCCGAGGGCCTCATATCGCACGACTATATATTGTTGCTTTTTGTCACGCAAACCTCACCAGGGGGGGGTGTGGCGTCTCGTGGGCCTGTGACCACCATTGCTGAATAATGTCACACGCTCTTCCGTCTCAGCGTTTTCTTCTACCAGCGATCGTCATATAAATGACCTGTGCCCTATATGCGCCGTGCGGAACGGAAGAGTAGAACAAATGGACAGTATATTAAACCATGTGCTGAAGGTTGTCCTCTACCGCTGCTAGCTTGTGAACATCGGTGCCCTCCTCCTGCCTGCACCATGAGTCTTCTGCCACATCCCTCATCCTCCCCGGATTTGCGCGGTCGACACGATGCCGCTCCCGACCGTCGCCTGCTGGCGGTGCCGGACTGCCTAGAGAGCTCTACGACGACGATCACGGAGGCGGGTTCGGACGCGGAGCCGCTAGCGTCTCTGTCGAACCGCAATGGGTCGCCCACCATCACTATCTTCACGGGTGGCGACGACAACCCCGCCGACTCGGGCTCGGCCTCGTTCGAGGAGAGCACGAAGTACAAAATCATGCCAAAGAGAAGAGACGAGTGGGAACTGCAGAACGCCTCGAACCGCGAGGTTCAAATCACGGCCACCAAGAAGCGCTCGCACGTCTTCGAAATCTCGCGCTTTAGCGGAGCCCAAGGTACCCGCACCACCTTTCGCCTCGTGCCTACGGGAAAGAAATTGAAGGCGTACGACCTTGTCCGTGAGGGCGAAGAAAATTCCTGCTGCACCATCACCGTCGAGTCGAAACACGCCTGGTCGTACAGAATAGCCTGCAAACCTGGTGCAGATGATGTTATTGCCTTGTTCAGCTTTTGGCTCGTCGCCATGTCCACCATACTGCCGGAGCCGAGAAGTCCCAGGTCGCTCTTCGGGTTAAGGGGAAGGAGTCATGAGAAGAACCATATGGCCATGCAGACAGTCGCCTAGACCTGTTTTACTCGTCTTTAAGTCGCGGTCACTGTCACTGTGAATAGCCCCCCTGAGTTCAGAACAGGCGTCTCACGTCGTGCTCTACTCTTTCTAGTTGCTAATACCTTCCCCGCGCTTGTGCGTTGCTTTGCTTCTGGTCTGGTTGGACTTCCTACTATTTACTGTATTGGATTCACGAGCTGTGCATTCACGAGCTGTGCATTCACGAGCTGTGCTTTGTAAAAATTACGTAAAGGTCGTCATGGTATTGGCGCCATGACCAAGTGCCGCTCAGGAGACCAAGAGCCATGGGACTGCAGTCGCTTCAACCGGTCCCACGGCTCTGGTACAGGCCCAGAAAGCAGGTGTTTATCTCTCCTTTGCTCGCTCCTACTAATGGAAAAATACAGGGTTTTCCAAGGCTGATAACAGTCTTCTTGCCTCAGGAGCCAGGTGGGTGTCACAATTATACCAGCTCCACTTCCATTTTTCCGCCACTGAAAAGACTGGCAAGAGTGTCTTGAGACACTCTTTCAGAGAGCTGCAGGCGAGGAGACCAGTGGCCCACTGTACCTAACCGTCACGTTCGACATTGACTGTGCATGTGTGGTCATTTGTGGAGGCACCTGTGGTCATTCGGGCATGTGCATGCAGTCATTGGTCATTGGTGGATATGAACACTGCGGAGCCAGATTATAATTTCAAATTTACACCAATTCGAGGTCCGCATGGCTGCATATATCCGTCGATATGACATAGCATTCGCAATAATAGTCATAAAGCATTTTGGTGACAAAGCAATTGGTGACAAGACGATTGCTGTGGTTCCTGCTCTTGCCAACAGCTTTGTGTATGCCGCTCTGTATGGCCCTGCTTTGTCAAGGACAGGCTTTTCTTGACAAAGCCTATTCCACAGTATAGTTCTGCGTACGTCGTCAAGGAGAAAAGGACATTCGGAGAGGGAAGAGACCGTACGTACAGAATTTCTTTTCATGTGCAAATTTGATGCAGCGCAAGCGCATCAACTATTGCGTTTCGACGCGTCCTGCGACGCTGCGAGTCTTTTCACTTACAGCATGATGTAACCGCTAGCGTCTGCAGGTCTTTGCGCTTACGACGAAATCTTCGAGTCCTAGCTTTCATGACGAAGTGCGAGAAATGAAATATATGGTACAGTACGAGTCCTTGTATACTGCATACCAATCAGGCCCCGCTTCAAGAACTCAAGGGAGAATGAGGCCTGCTGTGCATTTTAAGCCTGAGACACTGCTGGTGCATGTTTCGGCCCTCGTAGTTTCCTTAGCGAACCCCTTTGTAATGTTATAATTCGAGACTAGAAAAATCCCAATGCAATTGAGATCTTCGGAGGTGTGCCCTGAATCGACAAGCCAATGTCTACTGCACAGCACGTGGGTACAAAAGGATAACCATCACGAAATAATGACAAAAGGGATGAGAGAGCGAAGTCGAAAATCGCGTCTAAGACTATCTTGTGGAAACGTTCGAAGTAGACTGCGCCGTCGGTCTGGGTGGTATCTGTTTTCTTTTTCTTTTTTTTACTGCATGTGGATGGAGCAAATATTGGTATTTCTTATGCGGGGAAGGAAGCAATGCAACCACGCATGGAGAGTAATTCGATACCTTCAATGTTGGGAAGTAGAAACGGTTTCCCAGATTAGCATTCGCCTGCGTTTGGGTAGTTTCTCGCCGAAGAAGCTCGAGTCGCCATCTCCGATTGTCCTGGGGAAAGTAACATTCTTTAATAGTGCCTCCCTCTATATAGTGCAATGGCTCACCCTCTGGCACAGGTTTGATAACCTATCATAAGCCCACACGTGTAACATCAGGCATGGTCCAGTGTTACGATATACAGGGGGTCGCGATATAAGAGCACTTTGAATAAGAACGACCTCACAGTAAGAGCACCATTTTCGCTTGGCACGGTACAGGGGGGTCGCGATATAGTGCCATATTTGTTAGTGCCAGCTCCGATATAGTGCTACCCTTCTGCGGGTGGCACGAATTTTGAGCCAAAAACGAAGGGTCTCCAGGGAGGCAGTTGGATGGACATGTACTGCCCGAGAGCCGCTGCCGCCGCGGAAAGATATTATGCAGTTGCCAACTCGAATTGAGACTATGGCGGAAAAAGGCAGGGTCGATGATGCAATTGGACATCTGCAAAAGTGTAGGCTGGCATTTATGGCTGCGAAAAAGGAGGAAGTAAATGCAACGGCTCGGCAGCTACTAATAACAGAAATGCTTGATTAGACTTGAGTCTGTAGTGAAGATACAAAGCATGATTGATGGCGTCCTGCGAGCGGTCTTTCTGAGCAGTGATGCAAGGAAGTGTGGCTGCAAAAAAGCCGTAAATCTCATTATCTAACAGTGCCTGGTTCGATATAGTGCCGTTTTCGGCCCACTGACACAGGGTAGCACTATATCGCGACCCCCTGTATCATAACTTCAAGCACCATCAAACACTGTAATTCCAATCACACAGGCCCTTTCTCGGTTGGTATTTCAAACACATCTCAGACGTCCCGCCCACAGTCCGCCTGTTCCATTTCTCCGATGCACGGACCAGTACGGTGCTCCGAAATGACCTCTCACTTTCCACCGGTGGCTCACGGCTCGCTGAAGAGGCGCAAGCGCCGTTCGTTGAAAGAGAAAGCCATCCTCCCTCCCCCCCTAGTCCCCGGCTTTCGTCTGACCGTGACGGTTTTTTGCGTCCCTGCTGATGTGCTAACCTGTCCTCAAATCATCCAGTTAAGCCTCTATAGTAACTTCTCTATCTTTGGCCTCTCTCTTGCATACGTCCATACAGTGCCCTTGGTTCTTACCCGCTCCCTGGCACTCCCATTTGCAACCGTCCTCGTAGGGGGAGGACTGCTCGCCTAACCTTCCGACTTGGGGAGCCGCGTCAGCGAGGTGTGGCTGAGTGCAGTAGCGAACGCACGCCTGGTAACACGTGGAAATCTGCGCCTTACGACAATTAGTCGCCTTCAGGCAGCCGGGCATGCACGCACCCGCAGCACAGAGCAGCGCGCAGAGAAGCCATGTGAGAATCGCCGATCGGGTAGCTCTGAGTCGCATTTTAGCTTTCCGATTTATCGAAGTCAGAATTCACAAAGTCTTAGCTTGTGAATAAACGTTTTGTTCCGTGTTGGTTGTCGAAAAGAGGTTGGTGGTTTTTGAGAGAGTTGTTGGCGGCGAAAAAGGGGGGGGGGGGAGGAAGGCCGCGCGCGTAGGGGAGCGAGATGTACGGAAAGGGAAAAGCAGAAAAGAGAAAAGTTTATTGCAAGGGGGGGGTCGGTCGGGGTGTTGTTGTGTTCCGCCTCCATTGCGGTGTGTCGCGGCGCGCCCCTTTCTCTTATAGAGGGGCCGCCATCATCTTCCACTCCACAGGACCGCCGCTCTTCAAAGGGAGATTGTCCACGTGTACACCTGGCGTACACGTGAGCCAATAAAATCTCCTTTTTGAAGGCTTTGGTCCTGGGGCCACTCCTGGGTACTGTACCCTGTACAGTTGTGACATGCTAATTCGAAGGACTGTAATTCTATTGGCAAGCTGCACTATCACGCCTAATTTGGCTGGCATTTCCTAACTGAACGTCAGTGATAATCGCAGAGGGATCAATGACCCACGACCGATTGCAGCATACCCAAACGCTCTGAAAGTCCAAGCTAGAATTAATTGCAAACCTCCTCTTGAGGTGTATATATAAATATATATATGTATAGTTGAACCGCATACCGGCAGAAGATAAAAGGAGGCGGGCAGACGAGAGCAAAGAAACAAAGCAACAACGCCCAGCTTATCGGTGCTTCCCAACGTCTTCCTGTTGATAGTTAACCTTCGCCACTGCAACCTTGATTACAGCCCAGAATGCAACATCCCATAGTTATGGGCCCAAAAGGCTCTAACTATCCAGGTGGACTGCTTGACACACCAAGACTCACTCCAGTCACTGACAAATACAAATATCGACATGATGTACGCATGTGGCAACAGCGTATAAGAATGTTTGCTCGCGGCGGTCTCGGAAAAGCAAAAGGAATCTCTAGCGCAATTGGTCTGGCTCTATACGCATCAATGGACCCTTCATATCAACGCGTACTAGATAGTGCCATAGCCTCTGGAGATTTAAAATTTGAAAACGACGATGGTACTGCTTTTACAAACGAAGAGCAAGCGAACAGTGTCGTCAAGATAATTAATCTTCTCGCAAAGGACTCGATTACTGATGGTATACGAAGGCTGGTCAGAATGAGTCAGGAAATTTACAACTATAAACGCGACCGCGGTCAGTCATACGCATCATATGCAGAACACTTCCGTGGCATGGCTCAAGCGTACCTGAACCATTGTCATGCTGACACTGACTCTCAAGACAGCCAGAACTTCGCGATGATATTACTTGAGAACGCAAATCTTCCTGCCTCAACGTTTAACAATATTATCAGCATCTTGATTGCCGCAGCAGGGGACTCAGACAGAATGAAGAACAGAACAGTCTCAGTCAGCGATAAAACAATCTCCGATATTCAACAGTACGCCACATCAGCAGCTGAGATAATCAAAACAATCTCTAGCACAGTGATAACGGAGAGCAGCATCGAACCGTCAGCCATAAACAGCCTTGAGGACGCCATCAGAAAGCAAGCGTCACTCCTGAATACCATCAAGACCAGGTCTGCACAGGTCAATGGAAGCGACAGAATAGCATTCACCATCAGCCTCGACAAAGCAGTGGACGCTCTGAAGGATATCAAATCTGAAGTCGACCACAAGTCAAGCAACGGAAATACAAACATGCTAACCAAAGTAGCAGACACGAATCCCCCGTGTTAGGAGAGGCCAGTAAACCATACCGGCCCAACAAGAGGATTGGATCAATGTTCACAAAGAACAGACATCCAGACAGGACCTGGACCAGAACCGAGAACAGCAGATGGGACAGAAAAGGCAACAGCGATGAGAAACGCGGGTACATACAGCCAGGGACCGGGCCCAAAAAGAACTCTTATTGCACGAGATGTGGCGGTAAGGGCCATTGGCAAAAAGATCCCGAGTGCCCTGAGGCAGATAAAGATGCCATGAGAAGCGACGACGACTCCTATGAGCACCGGAACAAGCGCATGTACAAGCACAGCGAGAAGCGAAAGCGAGACAATCACGAAAGGCGTGTTCGTTTTAAAAATCCGAGTTCATACAGGAACGAGAAGAAAATGAAACCAGCAAGAAGCGGAGCATACGATAGCGAAAGCGACGGGGACTCGTATTTTCGGGACTAGGATCGGCCGAGCTCCACACCGACCCTAGCCCTATTTTCGACCCCGGAGCACCAACCTCAACAGCAGGCCTCAACCAAGCCACACACCTATGTGACGTCTTAGGTATTTCGCTCGACGTCCAGCCACCCCGCAACAACTACATCCATGGATGGGGAGAACAATGCCTGAACTCGAAACCAATCGTAGGATGTTGGACCCTCACTATCGCCGATAGGGAAGGCAAGCCAACGTCATTTACTTTCGATATTGTCCTAGGAAACTCCCCCATAATCATCGGACTCGATATAGCACAGTATACAGACCGATACAACTTAACGGGTGATCCGCACATCAAGATTGTAAGACCATCCGATATTTCACCTCGCATGCTAAACATATACATATCACCGGACGATAACGATAACCCCGATTGTATCAGGATACGAGTTGAGTTCGCTCCCCTCCCGCGTACTGTCATTAGCACCTTCCTTACAAGCATTGAAGAACGAGCGACAAGAGCACCCAAGATCCTCGCAAAGCGCATCCACAGGCTCACACACGCGCCTGCAGAACAGGTCAAAGAACTATGCAAAAAGGCGGGAATCTTGAGCGAAGAACTAGAACGGGCCATATACGACATCAACGACGCATGCGAGATATGCACGCGCAACGGAAGGCCGCTACCGTCCAAGAAGGTATCTCTGGCACATATTAACGAGTGCTTCAACCAAGAGATACAGATTGACTTCACCTATCTCGACATTCGCGGCGATAAATACACACTTATCGTTATAACTGATACCGGAACAGGATACTCCGAGTGTGACATCGTTGAAAAGAAGAACATCGACACCATCATCCTGTGTGTCGACCAAATGTGGATATACAGACACGGTGCCCCCCAAGCCTGTTCCGCGGACGACGAATATCACCGGCTACGACTTCAACGCTTCTTCGACAGCCATGGTATCCATTTTAAACGGAGACCTACGCGAAGACACAACAAGGTCGGTTTCGTCGAGCGTAAGAATGAAACCATCAAAAACATTGCTAGGAAGCTGATGATCGACAATACCAGCTCAACGCCAAACACAATCATCGCAAGAGCAACCTTCCTCTCAAACATGTTCTCTGGTTCCAGAATCCTCAGCTCCTTCCAGCTTGTAAGAGGATACCAACCAGCCATACTCAGTATTCCATCATCTGAGGTCTCGCAAGAACTACTCAATGCTCACACAGAACAGATAGCTACGAGGGCCCTTCAAAAGGTGATACGATCCCGCGACCCGAACGCACCGGCACCTGATCTCTTCCGACCTTCAGACGAAGTATGGGTCTGGTACGCATCATCTAAGAACAACGAACTGGAGACAACTGTACCCTGAAAGGTAGGGGTGCGGAGGTACGGACAGCGTCCGGGTAGTGGTCGAACTCTGGTGGTCGGCCACTGGTGTTGAGAGGAGAGTTTACTTCTGAGTTCGGCCCTATATCTCGTTCTACTTCTACAAGTTAGCTACTTATAGTCTGAAGGCTTTGGTTGCTCGAAGCTGATTTCGCTGCTGCCAGTGTTTCGCTTCGTTTCCTGTCGGTTTGTGTCTCGGCTTGTGTCGGTGAATTTATCTTTTTCTCCTGTCATTGACTTGCGTTTCGCCTTCTGTCGTGCGCAAGTCACTGGTGTCGATTTGTGGCAGTGTAAATGTCTACACGGCCCCTGAGCTTGCGATGAAGTAGTGAGGTCACTTGTTTTGGAGGATACACTGCTTTTCCTTTGTCATCAAGCTCTTTTGCGCTTGAAAGTAGAGAGAAATTCTGAGAGCATAGTGGGGGCGTCTTCATTTATTGTCATGAGGGGAACCCAGGTCCAATCGCGCTCGTCTGGGAGGCCAAGCCATTGGACTCGTAAGTGGATCCCATCGCTATCCTCACCAATATCGACAACCCGTTCAATGAGTTCGTACACAGCTTCCGTCCTTTCGGCTAGTTCCATGAGTTCCGAAGATACTGGCTTGTTTTCGTCGTTAGGGCGGTAGAGGCGTAATCTCGAGGCGTGCACTTGCTCAACAGAAGAACCGTCGAGCTTGGCCACTTTGTAGACTAGTTCGCTCACGGGTTCGAGAATTCGACGCGGCCCCATCCAGCGGAAGTTCATCTTATGCCCTTTTTTCTGCCCTCGGCGTACTAAGACGAAATCACCCGGGGAAAAGTTTGGTTCAATGATGTTGGTGCGCTTGTTGTGAAAGCGTAGCTGTCGAGCTCGGTTTTTTGACACAGCGTTGTTCACCACCTTGTGCATGGCGTGAAGGGTACATTGTAGCTTTGATATAGAAGTCACTTGTTGGGCACGGATGCGGTCGACGGCGAGACGTTCGACCCTGCCATTTCGCAAATGGTTGCCGCGGAGTAGCTCACGGCGAGGGGGTATGCCGGTCATGACTTCGAGCGGTGAGTAGGATACACCATCAGGTCGTTTACCGAGCCTAGTGGTTGGGGATTCATTGATGATGGACTCCAAAATAGGCACCAGTTCGGGCCAGTCATGCGGGCCAAGCTTTAGTTCGGTAGTAAGAGAGCGACAAGCTGCCATGACGTTTCTATTGGCGGCTTCAACGGTTCCGTTTGACCACGGGGAGTATGCCGTCGTAAAAGTTTGCGTAATGCGGTAGTCTTCCGCCAGTAGGGTCATGACTTCGTTCTTGAAATGGGTACCCCGGTCACTCACCCAAACGATCATGGCGGTGAATGTTCGGATCCACCGAGCCAATGATTTTGCTGCGAACTCTGCGTTGGCGTTTGTAGTTGGTAAGAGCCAGAGGTAGCTGCTGAGATCGTCTTTGATAACCAGTATGTACTTTTCACCGGAAGAGCTCGGCCCCATGTACAAGTAGTCGAAATGCACGACTTCATTGGGTCTCGTTGCATGAAGTGTGGATGCGAAAGGACGAGGGATTCTGTCGCCGGTCTTAGCCATGACGCAATGGATACAGTCAGACACGAATGCACGAGAGTCACTTTCCATTGTAGACCAATTGAATTCTTCGCGGAGGACGTCTGCAGTTGCTTCGGCACCGCGATGACCTGAGGTACCACAATGCGCGACGATAAGAAGTCGTAGCTGGAGCTCGTCAGCTTGATCGGGAATCCATTTTCTGCCCTTGATACAATAAACACCATGGGCGTCAATTTTTGCTTCCATCGGGCGCGTTGAAGAGTTTTCATCTTGGTACTTGCAGATCTGCTTCATGTTAGGCCAGTCGAAGTCGGGGTCGGCGGATGAGGGCACAACATCGTATTGCTGTAGGATGTGTGCAACGCGTTTGATCGCTTTGTTTGGGTTTCGATAGCCGCGGAGCCAGCGTGTCATGATGTCTGCCATTACGTTTGCCTCGCCATCGATATGTTCGATACGGTACATGAACTGTGACAAAAAAACGGCCCAGCGTAGGACTTTGAGTACTTTGTGTCTACCAAGGCTTGGTTCGAGAGTAGATGGAGCGAAGACGAACAGGAGATTACGGTGATCGGTAAAGACACGTGTGTCTGGTTCACACATAAGCATGTAGTCCAGACGGTGGAATGTTTCGGCGATAGCGAACCCTTCTTTTTCGTAAATAGTCCAGCCAATTTGCGGCCCCTTGAACTCACCGGAGAGAAATGCAAGTGGCGAGTGGGTTTGGTCCGACACTGGCTTCAGGAGTTCTGCTGGTTTGCATTGTGTTACGACAGCGGCCCAGTATGCTTCACTTGCGTCAGTATAGACACAGAGTTTCTTCGAAGGATCGCGATGCGACAATTCGACTTGTTCGCGGAGTTGGGCTTGTATGTCGCGGAACGCAGTTTCATGATCTTCCTGCCAGCCAATAGATTCTAGAGTGATCTTGGAAATCGACCTCTTTGTTCTCTTACCGCTCTTTTTGTATGCTGCTTCGAGCAGAGCACGGAGAGGTGAGACTCGTTTGGCAAAATCTGGAATGCCTTGTGACATCCATGCCGCGCAGTGTACATACTCACAAAGTTCTGCCGCGGTGATAGGCGAACGGCAATTGCACAGTCCGTTAAACTTTCGAGGATCATACCGTGTACCGTCGCCCGTAATGATCCGCCCGCACCACTTGAGTTCTTTCGAGAACAGGTGAGACTTAGTCATGGACACCTTCAAGTTACGCTTTCGGCATATATGGAAAAACTTGCGGACTACTTGTAGCAATCCTGATTCTGTTTCGTGGTGTAGGGCGAAGTCGTCGAGCCAAGCCTTGAGCGAAGTACGAAGTTCGCAGAATAAAGGTTCAACTTTGCCCTGAAAGTTAGCACCGCTATTACGGCCACCTTGTAATGTCCGGGTTGCTTGTACAACAGCATTGTTGGTCATGAACGCATGTAGAGGCTGCGATTCTTCGGCCATGGGCAGCTGCCAATAGCCGCTGACAAAATCGATGGAAGCGAAGTACTTGCTGCCATGCATGTCGGATATCTCAGCGTCCAGGTTGGGCATCGGCCAGACCATGGGCTTTGTAGCGGCGTTGACCGGACGTAGGTCCACGGTTAGGCGGAAGTTAGCCGGGGGTGCCTTAGGCACGATGAGTGGCGCAGCTATCCATTCAGCTTTGTTGGTGGTCTTGAGGAAACCGTACTCGATAAGCTTGCCTGTGTACCTCTCGAGGAATTTGCGTTTGTCCGGAGGGTATCTGCGTGTTCGCGCTTGGACAGGTTTTGCATTATCGATGAGATCGATGGTCATAGGCTCGACATCCGCCGGGGGTCCCGGTCCAAGTATGATACGCAGGACGTCGTCAAACTCAGTTAGAATGTTGTGCAGCTCTGTCGCTCCTTCACCTGAGATCCCATTTGTGACAGCTTTGTTGAATAGGGCTTGTCGCGCAGATGCCCTTTCCTCCGGTTGGTCATCACCCATATCAAGCCATTCCTCGTCTTCGGCGAAGTCATCGACGCCCTTGTCACTGTGAAACACCGCTTCATGCGACAATCTAGAGACTTTTCCTTCGGTTGTATTGATAATGTCGGCATGCAAAGAGCTCAGGTCGGTTTCTCCATTAAGGCGATCGGCGGCACTTGCGAGGATATCGACACAGTTAAGTCCGAGAGCTTCCAGTGTAGGGCGGCCGAGGAGGGATTCACCAACATGTTGCTTCGTGACAACCCAGCGTAGGTTACGCAACACAAGTGTAGAGCCGTGCCGCACATGTAACTCAAGGGTGAGGACCGCAGTTCGGTCGCACTCAATTATAGCAGATTCACCAGATGCCGAAGTGCTTGCAGCCATATTGAGGCGAAGTGGGTGTGGGAGAGTGTTGATGTTGACGTCGCAACCAGCAGCTTCGATTTTGTGAAGTGTCTTGGCGTCCATTACGTTTACGTCGGCCCCAATATCGGCCATTACGATGTCCCGATGGCGGTCTCCGAAGGTAGCACTAAAGACCACACTCCTTGGGCCTTCGCCAGGATTTGTCTCTACACGCCTGCCACTTCCGTCGTTCTTGCTGCTTTTCTTCGAGTTCTTATATTCTTCTCGAAGTTTCTTGCGTTTTTCTTCGGTACAGTCCGGGCAGTCCTTTAGCCAGTGTTTAATTCCCTTGGCCTTGTGCGCCGGTAAAAGGCAGACTGGCGGATCCTTCTCTTTTTTCTTCAAGATAGTGTGGTCGCCTTTAGTGCTATTAGCGCTTGACTTCGAATCATTTGTGCGCCCACGGTCGCGATGATGTTTGTTCTGAACAAAGTAGGTTTGGCATGATGCTGCTTCAACCACCAGGGCCTTAACAAATCCCTTCACATCCTCTCTGAGCGATTTATCGAACTCAAGTTTGCGGGACAATTCTTCACGAAGCCGGTAAGGCGTCACGTGGTCGCACATGAGTTCAACAGTCTTCTCTTTGTTTGTGGCCTTAAACGAGCCATACCCAATGGCCTCCAGCCGCTCAAAGAAGTCGTTGGCAAAGTGCAGGACCCGCGCTTGTGCGTCAGATATGCTATTTGGCATTGATAGGCCCTTCAGGGCGTCGTCGATTGCCCTGGGATCGTAACCAGTCAATGGCTTCTTGACAAGACCGTGGATGAACGCCTTAATTTGTTCGGAAGTCAAGTTCTCTGCCGAGACATCCGGGGCAATAATATCGAACTCTCCGAGGAAGTGCATGTTGCGTAACAGGGCTCGGTCGATGCATGCTGTATAGGGGGCGGCTGTAAGGGTCGGCAGTTCGGTTTTCCTCTCGACAACAGTCAAGTCGTAGCGCTCGCGCTCCTTGATAAAAACGCTCACCTTCACTGGGTCGAGGCTACGCAGGACAGGATGCGAGATTGGTTGGAACACGGTCACAGCACCGCTTGTGCCATCAGCGGGTTCATTGACCATCGTACACGGCAGCGAACTTTCAGGCGAACGCGATTGCGCATGAAAGCGTTGCGGGGAGGTTCGGTAGTGCTTATCGCGTGTTTCCAGCCCCATAGACAGAGTACAAAACGTCTTTCGGCCGGCCACAAATTTCTGGAGACAACTGTACCCTGAAAGGTAGGGGTGCGGAGGTACGGACAGCGTCCGGGTAGTGGTCGAACTCTGGTGGTCGGCCACTGGTGTTGAGAGGAGAGTTTACTTCTGAGTTCGGCCCTATATCTCGTTCTACTCCTGCAAGCTAGCTACTTATAGTCTGAAGGCTTTGGTTGCTCGAAGCTGATTTCGCTGCTGCCAGTGTTTCGCTTCGTTTCCTGCCGGTTTGTGTCTCGGCTTGTGTCGGTGAATTTATCTTTTTCTCCTGTCAGTGACTTGCGTTTCGCCTTCTGTCGTGCGCAAGTCACTGGTGTCGATTTGTGGCAGTGTAACTGTCTACAGAACGCGACGAATGGATAAGAGCCAAGGTCGTAAAAGCACATGCCCACTACCTTGAAGTCCGACGGTACAAAAATGGCACAGTATGTGGCGGACCTACGATGAAGCCCGCATACGAGGATGTCCGCGTAGCCCCACATGGAGAGCTGACAAGAGAGTTACTGGCCTGCACGCTGGAGGAGGAGCTCGGATACGCTTCTCCGGATGGGGGGGTGACAGTTACACCCAGAGCAGAACTAGCACATCCCGAAAAGCTCACAAACATGATGACCAAGACCGAGCCACGCGGGCCCAAAGATGACATGGGGGAATACGCCAAACGACTAAACAATCCACAGCCAACGATAAACCTGTCAGACCTGCGATCGGACAAGGGAAGGATCCTCAATGAAATGCACGACGAGATAGGCTCACGCCAGGTGGCCAGGAATAAACTTGAATTCGCCCCTCCTTGGATATTGGAGCAAGCGTTCAAGCAAGAATACCAGTCCAACTGGGACGACGCTTTCGAGACCACGCACGAGAAAGAAGTACCAAGAGACTCGAACATCATTACATCGCACGTCGTGTATAAAGTCAAAACTTTGGAAGATGGCACACGAAAACTCAAGGCCCGGATTGTTCCACACGGAAACAAGGATGACGAAAAAGACTCCATCAGGTAGGACTCAGCAACAGCACAGCTCGGAATAATTCGGCTTCTGCTATCAATCGTGACATGCCTCGGTATGAGACTAGCAACCGTTGACATTAAGGGAGCTTATTTACAAAGCGGTCCCATCCAGAGAAACATATACGTCCGGCCCCCACTCGAATGGCACAACCTCTTCGGTTACGTTCGCGGCATACTATGGCGACTGACAAAACTTCCTTACGGAATCGTAGAAGCGGGACGCCAGTGGCAGAAAACCGTGGAAAGATGGATGTTAATTGACGGCGGTCTGCAAAGAGTAACCGGCCTAAGCCAGCTGTTCATTCGGAGGGATCGACACGGGAAGATAGTGCTAATCATAGCCAAAGTGACAGACGATTTTCTCATTGGCGGGTATCCGAAATTCATACGCGAATTCGTCAACCGACTGCAAAAACGTTTTGAAGTTGGTAAAGTTGTGATCGATGACAAGTTCCATTTTAATGGATGCGAGATCGAGCAAGATTTGATAGGAAATGTCCGCATGTCCATGATGCGATACATTGAACGTCTGAAACCTATCACCCTCTCAAGAGAAAGAAGCAAACAACGAGATGAGCTGATATCCGATGCGGAGAAGAAACAATACCGCAGTCTCGCTGGAACGCTTCTCTATCTCGGCAACGGAGTTCTGCCGCAGGCACTACTGGTAACATCAATCATGCAACAAAAGTTGCCGCGCCTAACAGTGCAGGGCCTTACCATCGCCAATGAAATGCTTCGAGAACTACTGCCCTTGAAACCGTGGTTGACTTTTCGCAAACCTGCACACACCAAAGCGGTGATTCTTAGCACATTCTCCGACGCAGCTCATCCTCCAGACCGTGACTACGGCCAAACAGGGCTCATGACTGGGCTCAGGATCATACCCCAAGACGGATTACAAGAATTCTTTCACCCCGTAGATTGGACAAGCCACAAACAGAAACGGGTTAGTTACTCGTCTTACGGCGCCGACATACTTGCTGCTGCACATGGTGATGATCGAGGCTTCTACTACAAAAGGGCGTTGAACTCACTTTTTCCAAACCGGTACACGAAGCAAGAGCTGAACGTTGACAGCAGAGCGCTTTATGACACAATAACAACGCTACACGAAAGCACTGAGTACTGGCTTCGTCAAACTGTTCAACGCATGAGGAACAGCTTTGAGTCACGCGACCTCGATGTAATGCGTTGGATCTCCGGGAAAGACAACATTGCGGATGCACTAACCAAGCGTAATCTTGGCCTGTACAAGAAACTAAATGATATGTGCGCAGACGGCGCTATGACTGTGGATCTAGATCGCGGATACGCTGTGGATAGCGAAACTTGGAGCTAAATTTCATTTATTCTTTTTCCGAATTCCAGTTCTGGCAATTCAATGATCTCAAAGCGCTTCGAGTTCATGTGAATACGATTGCTATCAACTATTGCTCATGTTGAGAACACCAGCAAGGGGAAAAGCCCAACTACCCTCATGCACGCTGCGCGAAGTCCACTCCGATATCGATCAAGCTATCGAATCTCTGAGGACTGGGGGGTGTGTGATATGCTAATTCGAAGGACTGTAATTCTATTGGCAAGCTGCACTATCACGCCTCAGTTGGCTGGCATTTCCTAACTGAACGTCAGTGATAATCGCAGAGGGATCAATGACCCACGACCGATTGCAGCATACCCAAACGCTCTGAAAGTCCAAGCTAGAATTAATTGCAAACCTCCGCTTGAGCTGCACGACCGATTGCAGCATACCCAAACGCTCTGAAAGTCCAAGCTAGAATTAATTGCAAACCTCCTCTTGAGGTGTATATATAAATATATATATGTATAGTTGAACCGCATACCGGCAGAAGATAAAAGGAGGCGGGCAGACGAGAGCAAAGAAACAAAGCAACAACGCCCAGCTTATCGGTGCTTCCCAACGTCTTCCTGTTGATAGTTAACCTTCGCCACTGCAACCTTGCTTACAGCCCAGAATGCAACATCCCATAACAGTACCCCAAATCTCCCCCACACGACCACCTCCCTAGCCCCATGCCCGGGCAGGGGCAACATATATACCCGTACATGCCCCCCTTTCTTGAACAGAGCACCCATCACTGGAACAAAAACTTTATTGCAAATTTTATTGGGATTTAGCTCCTACCGGTAAATGACTCAACTTTTGAGTGAAAAACGTTCAGTGACAATGACGTAAATCGTTCAAAAATGCAAATGGCGCAATTTGACATGCAGAATCCGACTTGGCGCCCTTTTTGCCATCGGAAAGCAAACTTTGGTGAAACCTCGGTGCAAATTGGGGCACTAGAGCTCATTCCGCTTCTCCTCACACCACGGCCACCACACCATGACCAAGAAGACCAGTCGCGAGAGGAAGGAAGAGCACTACTTCAACCGAGCCGTCATTGCTATCGATAATGGCGCAACTAGGCGCGAGGCTGCCCGACTTGCCCGGCTCCCTTTGGCGACTTTTCAGTACAGATTCGCACACAGAGGTGAATCAAAAAAAAGCACGCACCTACCTATCTCCCGATGAGGAGCAAGTCATTGTTGACCTTGTTCTTTCGTACTCCCGCCGCGGCTTCCTCCTCAAACGGACAGACGTCGCAGAAACAGTCCAATTGATGGTGACTTCGTTTTCAGCCGAACGCCAGAATACAATACCTTTTATTGAGGGGCGCCCTGGACGAAAGTTTCTATCACTCTTTTCTAAGCGCCACCAATAAAAGATCAAATTTGGAAGGGCCTCTACAGAAGAAGAAGCTCGCTGGAAGGCAACCAATGCCGAAAATCTGACAACCCATTTTGCGGAATTGGAACGGCTTATTCGTGTGTACAACTTGGACTCTTCGCGCATTGCCAACCTAGACGAAAGTGGTATGACACCGAGCAAAGATTGCGCACCGTCGAATAGAAGGAAGTCCTACAGTGCTGGAGGACAGAAGTCTCTTCAGAGATCACCAGAGTTTAGTAATGTTAAACGCATAACAGTCATGCCCGTGATATTTGCCAATGGGGATGTTGGTCGCCCTATATTTGTTGTCGAGGGTAAATTTCTAAAGTATCGCACTGTTGAGCTCAATGGGGCACCTGTCATGGAGACGGTTGCGGATTGTCTTCCTCGAGAGAGTGTCATAACCACACGAGAGGAAGTGGCTGGGGTGGACAGCAAAAACTTCCTGCGCTGGGCAAAATATTTTGCGGATGATGTCAAGGACCTCACAGTAAATGGCAGGAAGGTTCTTTTAATTTTGGATGGCTATCGAAGCCATATGGGGTACCGGGTTCTACATACTCTGAAGCAAGCTGGGATTGTGGTATACGCATTGCCTGCGCATACAAGCGGCACAACCCAACCTCTGGATGTTGGGGTTTTCGGTCCATTTAAAGAACACATTCGCAGCTGTGTCGAACAGCTTTCGTCCACTACAGAATGGAAGAGCTACGACGTGTTTGACTATCTTAGGATATGCGAGAGGCATATGGCAAGGCGTTCACGCGAGCACATGTGACTTCTGCTTTTAGGAAATCTGGTATATGGCCACTCAATTCTGGTGCCCTCATCGACGTGCCCCGTCCGCAGTGTTCTATCAATAACACATCTTTGGCGACAGTCTCGGAAATGAAGGAAATGCTAGAAAAGAAACGCTTGGTGTACAAGGATAGTTTAGGCGTACAACCGCGCGTGCTACAATGCGGTTATATTGACACATCGGCTGGGTTGACCCTAACAACGGATGTCGCGATGGAGTTGGCAAGGTGTAAGGACGCTATGGGAAGAGCTAGGCGGGCAGTAAGGCAGGAGAAGGAGGCCGATGCAGCGCAACGTGCAGCTGAGGCTGTGGAGCGGACTAGAGCACAGCGCTTAACGCTACAGGAGAAAGCGCTTGCTTTCCGTGTGCACCATTATAAGGATGCGAGCATTTATCCAAGGGCTCTGTTGGTACGTCGCCAGATTGCGAAGAAGAGAACTTCCGCTCGGCGTGCCGCAATCTTCAATAAGACAGCACAGGTGGTTGCAGCGTCCCGGAATAGCAATTAGAATTAAAAATTGCAATGTTGAAATGCATCAGCCAGTGAAATGTCCGTGCAAATAATGGGTGCTTTTTCTGTGGTTGCAACCTCTCCGATACCCGGACCGAAAGACGCCGTTCATGCCGATGTATGAGCCTTTTGGCTCCTGTGATCAGAAAAGCAGGTACGTGGAGACTGTCAGTTTTCCAAACAGTCAAAAAAATTTCTCCGATGCCGCTTGCTTCTTGTTTTTACATTTATTTTTCTAATCATGTTCAACTTAGGGGGTACCCCACTAGTACTGACCGATGGCCGGTCCTTTGCCCCTGGTGCTCGGCTTGAGTCAAGAAATCGGGACTCGACCATGACGATCCAACTGACACAATTTAGTTGTAGCATCAGCGCGGATCACAATTAGATTTAGAATTAGATCGCGCGCACGCACACACGTGTACTGTCAGGACTGTCAGGACGCCCGCACACACGTGTATCATCGGCGCGCGCGCGCACACGTGTATTGACAGCGCTACAGTAGCTGAGTACGGTAGCTCACCACTGTAACGCGCTACAGTGCAGTACGGACTGTACTGTAGCCCTGTATGATAGACGCGATAGACGCGTAACTGTATATTAAACCACGGGAACCGACGGCGGGGAGGGAAGGCAAGCATCGGCTGGGCCAGACCCTCACCGTCGGCTAACCCGGAACGCTTACTCTAACTCGGGGACGCTCTCTCTGTTCGCGTTTTAGAGTAGAAGGACACGGGTAGCGAACGCGTACGTGCGCGTGCGAGCTAGGATCCGCCTCCGCCCGTCGGTACTGGAACGTCACCCAGTACCGCGCCGGGGCGTCGAGGCGTCGATCCGCTCTACTGCATACACTAACGCGTTCGCGACCCGACCCGCTCTACCACCGCTACCGGCCCGTGTCCTTCCTCACGCGTTGCTTACTGGTCCTTTCTGTTCTTCTCGCATTCTACAGGGTCTCTTACGCGGACTGAGCATACACCCCTGTCGTTGGGGTGTTTATGCTACATTAGTGTCACCATCGACACCCTTCCCCCAACCGCTCCACGTATACACGTGTACAGCTCATCATCACTGTAAGCTATCACTTTTATCATTAACCTAACCACCATCTCTACTTTTCACACAAACTAACTTCGGTGTTCCTGCGTTTTTCTTAAAGAACCTGACACCGCGTCAGGATCTAGTTGCCTCCAGTTTCAGAGATCGCTGATTGCTTGTGAGGCAGTACTCAGGTATGGTTTTAGTCCTCGAGTCTGCCCCTTGCAAGAATCCTGATCTAACGAGGATGGCGAAAACCAAGCAGACAGCGCTACGAGCCTCTTTTCCACAGAGGCCCCTGAGCGAACTGCTCGTGGGACCGATCCAGTCAGACGCTCCAAACGACGATGATGGTCTAAGGAAGGAACAACTAGGCTTGAACCTGTCTCTGCACTGGAATCCATCCGAGGCGGGACCCCATACATTAATTCGAAGGGCGACACGCCGTTCTTCATGGCACGTCGGCGATATCCATACAGGACCTGGGTGAGTGCTTTGTCCCACTCCATTCCAGTACCAAGAACTGTCTTACGGACGGCAGCCTTCAAAGTTCCAACCATTCTCTCTGCTCAACCGTTAGACATGGGAGCGTAGGCGAGGAGGATGGTGCGCCAAGTGATACCGTGCCGAGCCATGAAGCTAGAAACGGCCGAGGCTGTGAATCAGGTAGCATTGTCAGAGACAATGGTTCTCGGAGGGCCGAATGAGTACATGATTTCTCTCTTGACGAAGTCAAGAACCACTTGAGAAGTACTATCAGCAGTGGATAGGGCATTTGGCCATCCTGTGAGGTGTTCAACCGCAACCAACACAAAGCGATTTCCAGACGAGGTGGCAGGGAAGGGGCCAGCAAAGTCAATAGAGAAAACATCAAACAAGCTTGTGATGGGAAGGCGCAAAGTGGTCTTGTATTTGGGAATCGGACGGGCCTTCTGACACCCGTCACAACTCTTCACGTAGTCTCCCACGTCCATACAAACGGTCGGCCACCAGTACTTTTCCGTGACAAATTGACGAGCGGTCTTCAAGCCCCAATGACCAATGTCTTCATGGAAACCCTTCAGTATCTTTTGGCGGTCGGAAATTGGGGCAACAACACGAAGACCATGAATGGTGCGGCGGAACAACTTCGACTCCCACACAAGAATGTTCTTTGCATTATCCTTCATGCGAGACTTCCTGTAATCATCCAACCCAACCGGTGTTTCGCCTTGCAGATAGGACATGATATCTTGGCAAGACTCTTCTAGATCTTCTGGAGAATAGATCGGATCCGTGATAGCGAGGGCAAGTTCTCCTTCTTCCTGGCAGGTTGGGTTGTCGCCGTTTTTGGGCTGAATGCGAGAAACGTAGTCAGCTGCACTATTTGAGGATCCACGACGATATTCCACGGTGAATTCGAACTGGGCTAAGAAGTCTGGCCAACGAGCCAAACGACCATGGATGTCTTTCTTGCAAAAGGCGTAACTAAGGCCCTGGTGATCAGTAACCAACTTGAAAGGTGTACACCCAGTTATGGCAAATAGTGTCATCATAAAATTAGTGTCATTCAGGAAATACTGTCACGTACAGTATATTGTGTGAGGTCGAAAATATAAAACAGTTCGTAAAATACTGTCACTCTCATCGCAAAAACATTCAATGCCTCATTTTGAATAGACGACGGCGATCGCGTTGATCCTACACTGCTTGCAGTCGATTGTCGATACGTTCCCAGACCACCTACCACTACTGACGTGCAACAATTCCACCTTCATCAATTTTGACCATGACTCTGTCTTCTTCTCCAATTTTGGCCGCCTTTGAGCGCGGCGAAGCACTTCGACAGCGCACAAAAGCCCTGAACGGCCCCCCCTCGTGCAATGAACAGCAACATCACACAGATCTAGTTCCTACGAACCCCCAGCTGAATCCACCCAGAACCAGACCCGATCTGTGCAACACGTGCTCACCATATCCCAAAGAGCCGTGATCGTTCGATGGATGGTAGCCCAATGGAACAAAGGTGGCGCAAAGCATCTTCCTAGTAGGGCTGTGACCATGTTTCCTCAGTTTTTCCGAGGCAATGCTAACGCAAATATTGCAAAAGCATCAAGACTTTGGAAGGCGAGAAGCACATATGTCGGACGCATTGACTCCAACGGTAGGCCTACACTAAGGGGTCTGCATTCTACAATCTCTCGTAGGGTCCCGATGGGTAGAGCTCGTGTAGATCTGAAGGTTCGCACAGGACCAGGTCGGAAAAGGGCTGAATGGGTTGAAGCGTTGCATTGCGCCTGGATTGCGGAGTTTGACCGATTGAGAAAGCTTGGGGTTAAATTTAATTATCGCAACTTAAGATCACTTGGGCTTTACCTCATGGAAAACAGCAGCAATAATCAGTATCATTCTAAAATGCTGGACCCGCGTACAAAGAATGAATTGAAGTTCCTCATTACTCCTCGATTTACGCAGTCATTTGCTGACAGATACGGTATTGTGAGTCGAGCTCTAACAGGAAAGCACAAACCAAGTCCGGCTAAAATAATTCTTCTTGAAAAACAGGTTGCCTTTCATTTGGGTGTTTTGGCACGGGAATTTCGGGGTGGTTTGTTGAAAGAAGATGACATCGAAAATGCTGACGAAACGCATTTCTTCATTAATATGGATAATGGGAGAACGTTGGGTATGTCGGGCGAGTCAGAAGTTAAGTATTGTGATGCTGTGTCGGGGGGAGAAGGAATGACAATGATGGTTCGTATCAGTGGGGGCAGAGATGCAAAGATTCATCCTCCTTTTATGGTGTTCAAAAACTGTAATCGGTCCTACCCTATACGTGGTGTGCCAGATAATGTTGTGAGCGTGTCGTATCGTTCAGGACCCAAAGGCTGGATGGACACAAAAGTTATGCCAGAGTGGCTCTCAGAATCGAAGGTTATTAAGGCCCTTCCTAATGGGAGGAAAAGGGTTCTGTACGTGGACAACTGTTCCGGACACAATCAAACGGCGGAAATGTTGCACGCGGCCAGCAAAACTAACACATTGATTAGATACTTTGACCCCAATCTGACTGATTATGTGCAGCCATGCGACTCATTCGTAATCCAGAAGATAAAAAGTGCATGGTCTGTGGAGTGGGAAAAGTACAAAATGCAAATGATTATGCAAAACAAATGGACGGATACATCTGGGAAAATTCCTAACCCTGGCAAGAAATTTTTCTTGGAGTTGGCAGTCAAATCCGTCAATGCTGTTAACAAGCAGCGTGACGCTGATGGCGTTTCATACGCTAGAAAAGCTATGGTGATGACTGGAATGGCCTTAAATCTAAATGGACAATGGGAAGGGCGTCAATTGATGCCAAAGCTACAACAGATAGTGAACAAATATCGAGTTCATTTTGAAGGAGAGCCCATTAAATTTGATTAGAGTTTACTAAAACCAAAAAGCGGATCTCCGTTACACTATTTGCGTGCAATCAATTACTATCACGCATACTATTTCATGTAAGACGCAAATTAGTGTCACGAGGAATTTGGTCTCACGTACGCTAATTGATGTGGATCTTGACTCAAATCAGACACTGAAATAGTATACGTGACACTATTTGCCATAACTGGGTTTAGACGAAAGCACGTAAACACGAAATTTCTTCAAAGCAAAGATGACCGCAAGCGCCTCACGCTCACAAGCGGAGTACTTGCGCTCAGATGTATTCATAGTACGGCTTGCGTACTGGATGGGATGTATTTTCCCATCTTCCTTCTTTTGAGCCAACACAACCCCGACGGAGACCGATGACGCATCCGTCTCAACGAAGAAGGGCTTCTCGAAGTCGGGGTAAGCCAAGACTGGCGGAGAAGTCAACTTTATGCGTAGGTCATCAAATGCTTCTTGCATTTCTCCGGTCCATTTCAATCTGCCGTTTCCGGATGTAGCCGCATGGAGTACCGCAGCAATGTCCGCCAACGTGCAGATGAAACGACGGTAGTAGCTTGCTAACCCGAGAAAACTCCTAAGTTCAGTCGTAGTGGTCGGGATCGGTGCATTCCGAATTACTTCGACCTTGCTCAGGTCAACGGCAATCCCGCCCTTGTCGACAACATGACCGAGCAACTTGATCTTCGCCTGGGCGAAGCTACACTTTGTCAGCTTAAGCTTAAGACCAGCCTCGTCAATCACATCAAATACCTGCTTCAGGTGCCGAAGATGCTCTTCTATAGTCTTAGAGAACACCACAACGTCATCGAGGTACACACGCACAAACCGCACTCCGCGAAAGATTGTATCCATCATTCTCTGAAATGTCGAAGGCGCATTCATCAATCCAAACGGCATGACTTCGAACTTATACATCCCGTAGCGACAGACGAAAGTAGTCATTTCTTTGCATTGTTGTGCCATCCAAATTTGCCAGTAACCACTGAACAAATCCAGAGAAGCGAAGTACGCACTTCCTTCCAAGTCATCAAATATCTCCTCTATTTTCGCCAAAGGCCATCTGTCTGCCTTCATCTTCTGGTTCAGAGTACGGTAATCAACACAGAAGCGCGGATTCCTATCTTTTTGGATACGAGACGACTGGAAAGGACAATGCGGAGCTGGAAGGCGTGATGATTCCTGCTTCCAGCATTTTGTACAGCTCTTTCCGCACAATTTCGTTATGCAAGGGAGCCATTCTCCTCGCAGAGTGATTGTAGTGCAATAAGGGGTTGCATAGGGGGTTGAAGGGAAAAGAAACTAAGTTGGAATGTGAATACTGTAGTCCGGGATTGGGGGACACACGTGTGAATATTTGCACAGTTTTTATTTTAATTATTAACTTTATTTAGTTAATTAGTCAGTATTAATTTGGCTGACACTAGATTAGATCTAGGATCTAGCGCCGCGAGCTACTGAAGTGGCTCCGGCGTGCTCCCCCACTGTCGGCCTCTCGCCCCCACTGGAGTCTCCGGTTGTACCGGTCCGCCCGGCTGACCCGCCTGTGGTATAAATCCGTGCTACTCTAGTACTCCTTTTCGCGCGACTCGTGTACACGCGTATCTAGATTACACAAGCAGTCCGACGTACAGTACCAAGCTCCACGTACACCAGCCAAGCTCACTTTGATAACGACATGCACACACGTGGACCGACCACCACATCTGTGCACGTGTGCACCACGACCCGGCCCCACGAGTTCTAGCCGTTAGATCTCGACCGCTATCTAGTAGTATATAGTGTCGTTGGCGCTTGCGCCGGGTGGGTTTGGGGACAAGCAACCAAAAACCAAGGACCCAGTCTCGTTCTGGTTTATGGGCAGACATTCGACTAACCTTTCCTCGTTCACGCTCTCTCCTTGTCTCTCGCTCGCGCCCTAGAACCCTCGTGGCCGCGTCGCGTGTTGCCTCCCCGCTTGCGCACACGGTTCGCTGACCGTGTGTTAGCCCCGCTGGGTCGAGAGCACTGCGTCGCTCGCCCCTAGATTCCGAGGTTCGCAAGCACCCCTCGGTTTTACAGTCGCCCACTAGTCTCTACCACTTCCCCCGAGCTCCACGTACACGACCCCACGAACGACCCTTGTTTTAGCACGTGTTCCTCAGTTCGCGTCCTACTACACTGGTCTCTAGCCCTAGAAGTGTACTTCCCGGTCCCTTTTCACAATTTCCTTCCTCCTCCTTCCGTGGCAGTCTTCGCCTTCACCTCTTCCTTCCCCCGAGATGCCACCCAAGACCCGATCTACCACACGCTCCGCGCAGCCCACGATGCAACAAGAAGCGCTCGAAACAGCGAGCAACCCACACGGAAACACGTCTGCATGCGCGCCGGTTGACACGTTGGCGAGCTTCGAGATTCGCGATGATCTACGCGCAATGCTCGAGGGCACCATGGAATCGCCTGACGTCCTGCCGCTCATGTACCTCGATTTTCGTGAGGGCCTCAATTCCCTTGCATCAAGGGTACCTGATCGAAGTGAACTAGATTCTCGTCTCAGGTCTACGACGGAGAATGCCACCGGAAATCAAGACCTACTTCTATCCGTCCGCACAGAGATCCGCGAGGTACGTGCAAGCCTCGAGGTTCTCCGTGAAAATTCTCAAGATACGAATCTTCAAGTCACAAGGAATTCCAACGAAGTCCGAGAAATCAGGACTCTACTCGCGACTATCATGTCCGAGAACACGATACTCCGTAGTCGTGTCCGAACCCTCGAGTTGTCTAGAGTTCATGTTCGAGGAGAACCCGTTCCCCGTCTCCCATCCCCAATTCCCCGAATCACTTACAAGAACAAGATCGATACTCCCAAATTCAGCCCAAGCCGGCCGGGGTGCCGATGAACCTCTCGCTCCACGCACTCTAGAAGAATTCTTTCGAGGAGTCCGCGGTCCCACGAATCAAGAACACGCGACAAGAGCACAGCAAGATACTGTGCCTTCGAAAACTAACCCGCGATGGGCGCCTACTCAGTCACTGGTAACTACTTGTGCGGCTCCAATGCCCTTGATGCCCGACCACGTGGTTCCATCGCAAGAAATGGCCAAGACTCTCGAAGGCCCGTACTGTCCTGGGATCGCCCCACAACTGACCCTGCTCGCCCCATTCACGATTGTGGTGTCTTACAGGCACTACTGGTTACGAGATACACGAGCTACTCTTCACGTGACTGAGAGCGAGAGTGTCTACCGCGTAAAACGCAGATTCGACGCGCTATTCCCTTCATTCCTGCCATTCGACGGCACGAACCTTATCAAGCTCCTGCAGTTCCTCTCTTCAATTCGTGACGGCTTCGATGACCTACACGTTCCCGAAGGCCTGGCCTCCCTCACGATCTCGTATTACCTCATGGGTTCCGCAAAAGATATGTACACGAACCAAGTCTCTCTCGTAGTTCGCTCCTCGAATTCAGCTCTAGCTGGTTCGTGGCCGTTCGTGGTACACGCCCTAATCAAGCGCTATTTGCCCGACGACGTGCTACAACGCGCTTATGAGAAGGTTACCGACGCGAAACAGAAGCCTGAAGAAGACGAGAGCAAGTTCGCCGATCGCTTAATTGCAGCTGCACGGGATTGCTGTAATGTATTCGAGGACCGTGAACTCGTTAATTACTACATTCGTGGGCTTCTTCCCTCGACTTGTGATGCTTTGACCGAGGCAGTAAGGCAGCTACCCGTGAATGAACAAGGCGATATAACTGTTGCGCGTCGCGTTGCGCATGCCGAAGGTAAAACGTTCCGAGCTCGCCGCACACAAAGCAATTCGACCCCGGTTAAACTCAAGCCCCGCGGTCACGTTATGACGATGCAAGAACCCACGGAAACGACCGGTCGTCATGGTCCGACCTCGTCATTTGTCCGAGATCCCACACTAAGGCACGTGGTACACGACCCGATGAATTACTGGGCGGATATGCGGTCCCAAGATCCCGAGTTCGCGTTACAAATAGCTACAAATCTCGAAGCCCTCTTATTTGCGGGCGATTCTCACGAACGCCGAAATTCTATCGCACCCGTGAGCCCTTCCACGGAGAACTCTCAAGCCCAATCGATCGATAATCTTCGTGAGCTCGTACACAAGAATACAGTCGCCGTGCCGAAGTTGAGTGAAGAGCAAGCTCGCGACGCTCTCAGCGTGATTCCCACGGACACCTGGGGCTTGAACTGCTGGACTTGCAAGAATTCCGGGCATTCCACGTTCACGTGCCCGACCTTAACGCCCGAGCAGCGCATTTACTACGCGTATTGCTATTTCTTGTACAAGTGCAAGGATAACCCGACGGCCCCAGAATGGCTTCGCCAACGCTTCGATACTCGAATGGCACGCCTCGAGACCCGAGGTTCGTACAAGTACAGGAACCAAGGGACAGCTCACGGTGCTCCTCGACATGATTTTCGCGAAACCCGTGCCCACCCTGGACGCAAGGATCGCGATACGAGAAGTCGCGGCGTCAGGTTCGACCGGCCGGGTGAAGTCTACGTCACGACGCACGTCTCCGACGAGCACGCAGCGCCTTGGCGAGATCACGAAAATGCAGGCTCCACGTCAAGTGAAGACCCTGTAGCATATCCCCCTCCCGGAATTAGATTTAGATTAGATTTGTAACTGTAGAGCCCGAGCTCTACAGTACCTCAGTGCGCGCGCACACGTGTACCCCACGTGTACGGGGGCCCGCGCACACACGTGTACGACACGTGTGCTGGCAGTCCCGACGGCTGACAGCACTACAGTGCAGGCCGACCTGCACTACGGTAATGTTATGATAGGTGACTCTGTATATTAAATATGAGCGGACCGCCGGCAGTGGAGGGGGGACAAGCACGGACTTGTCAAGGATCCTCCACCTTGGTCCGCCCGCTTACTCTCAGGTATTTTCCGTCCGTTTTACCTAGGAGTAGCACCGCGCGCGGGTTGAGGACGCGCGCGGCACGCCCACGAGCCGGCTCCGCCTCCGCCCGTCGGTACTGGATCGTCACCCAGTACCGCTCCGGGGCGTCGAGTCGTAGAACCGCTCGCGCGTGCGCGTGTCCTCCCCGATCCCGCTCTACCACCGCTACCTCGAGCCCGTGCTCGGTACCGTGGGTGGGCCGTGCTTCTGTCTTCCCGCCGATCGGGGTCTTTCCGAACTGTCAGTACTCACCCCCCTAGTCGTTGGGGGTGATTATACTACAGTGGTCTCCCGACCTAGAAGACTCTCAAGATCGAACCGAGAAGACTATCGTTTACCTCCGCGTCCGTACGCGTCGAGATTAGTGGCGAATATCCCACCTCGATTCGCTCCGAGCCCGCCGATGTGCGAGAGGCCGCACTCTGCGTCCGAGTCGGCGACGGCGACGCTGGTCCTCGAGACCACGAACCGTCGCTCGACTCCTCCGAAGGACGCGCTCGCGCGATGTACGATTGCATTGCGGAGTATATCGAAGATGTCCGGACATCCCTCCGTATCGACGTCTCCGACAGCGTCTACGCCCGCTGTATGGATGAGTTGCGCTCCCTCCGCGAGGGAAGGTTTGAGCGCGTAACTCAGTCCTTGGAGAACCTGCGCGCCCTCGTCGACCAGCTACAGTCCCGTTTGGTACTGGTCGAGGAGGCGCGCATCGATTCCCCCGCTGTGGACGTTGCGGGTCGACCTGTGAGTGCAAACTCCGGGGTCCGACGCGACCCGCAACCCTTCCCATCAGCCGAACAGATGGGAGCGTTCGCGCACATGGCGGCGAAGCTCAACTCAACGCGCCGCCGTGCCCGTGAGATGGAACAGACCTCGGCCGAGAGGCCGCCCGGAGCCCCCTCGAGTAGGCCCGGTGCCACTGTTCCTCCGGGCGCATCCGGAGCGCAGGAGTGGCCCCCGACTGGATCCGTCACCAGTCGGAGGGCGGAGGACATCAAGCCGACGGCGGACGCGAACTTCGCGTCCGAGACTCAAGCCCTGCCGTATGCATCCGGAAGCATCCGGCAGTCACGACGGGTACCGAACGAACCCGACTATGGCCGCGGAAGAGTCGCCCGCGGATCAGGGGAACGGATTCTCCCCTTCGATCCTCGCTGGGGCGGCTACCAGCCAGCGGATCTAACCGCGCATCCCGGCCCCGTCGACGTCGGGACGTTGCCCGTCACGCCGTTCGGAAAGTTGGGCCCCGTCGAACCCGGGCTCGACCCCGTGTACACCATGATACAGGAGTTCAGCGCCGTCACGAACTACCGGATGTATCGGTTGGACAACACCTCGAGGCTCGTTACCTCGGGTGACGCGGGACGGATCGCCAAGTACGTCCAACGCTGCCGTGGGCTCCGCCCCACGATGAAGAGCTTCGACGGTACTGATGCGATTCAGTTGCTCCCGTTCCTGAAGGATATCCGGATAACCTTCAATGCCCAGCACCTGACCGAAGGTGTGGCAATCCGTGTCTTCGCTCACTTCCTCGAGCGGGACGCGGAGCGGTTGTATACGAGTTACACCATGCGCGACCTCCGCGCCGGCCAGCTCCACGACGACACGAGCTGGCCTGGTCTCGTCAACCAATTAATCAAACGTTACCTAACCGACGACGTGTTATGGGAAGCGTTTGATGCTGTCGCGTCGGCGCGACAGCTTCCTCACGAAACCGAGAACACGTTCGCAGACCGGCTAGAATCCGCCGCGTTCAGATGCACGGCCGTGTTCTCAGAACAAGCCCTCGCGCACTACTTCGTGCGCGGGTTGTCCACTGCGACCCGGGCCGCAGTGGAAGAGACGGTACAACGGTTGCCCGGACAACAGAAGACCGAACTCTCAACGATTCGCCGTATCGCAACGGCCGAGGGTACAACCTACCGCGCTCGTCGCGGGTTGCCGCTGCCGGACCCCAAGCCGGCAGCGAAGGGAGTCCGAACTCCAAGGTCGCACGGAACGAGTTCGCCGGCGACCGCCCTCCACATTGGAGAAGATGAGTGGCAGGCCGACCCTGTCCTCATTACGCAAGGCTTCGACCGGGCAGGAGGCCGACCCCCTACGCCAGCTTCCACCGGTTCGACCGGAAGCTTCGCAACGGCGTTCGCGCACACGCCGAGGGCCACGGGTGGTCCGAACCACAACATGGCCGAGCTGGATATCTCCTGTCGAGAAGGAGACCGCGGGCTGCCTAACGTGCCTCGACTCACCGATGAGGAGGCACGCCACGCGGCGACGTTCGCGTCGACCGATGGCAGCGCGTACATTTGTTGGCTGTGCCGGACGTACGGCCACGCCATGTACGCGTGCCCGTTCCTGTCGCCTGAACAACATCAGTTCACGGCGTACAGGAATTACCGCTATCAGATGGAGACGCGCCCCGGAATGCGCAATCTCATCCAGCAGTCTACGCGGGAAGCCCGAGGCCCGCGGCGAGGTGACCCGAGTCGATCGGGTGGGGGCGTCCACTTTGCCCCTCGTGAAGGCGGGTACCGATACCAGGGGACCGATCAAAGGGATCGACGTGACTCCCGTCGGATGGATACGAGGTATCCACGCCGAGACGGACGAGGCGACCGGGGCCGACCTCCGTTGCGCCAAGGGGTACAGAACGCCATCATGTACCTCCAAGATTGGGCTGGGGATCCGAACTCCCAGCCCACGGAAGGAGGCGGAGGAGAGCCCGTTCTCCCCGCCCCTCGAATATTGCAACGGCCGGACGTTGCAATCCAAGGCCACGAAGTATCCGATTACTTCGTAGAAGATGCCCAGTCGGGGTGGGGAAACTGTCCCCATCCGCGCGGCCAGGGGCCCGTCGACGCGCTAGCTAACGATAGCCAAGCGAATAGCACTGACAGCTCGGGTAGTTCGAAAACCCCGTAAAGACGATTACGTTCGCGCGGTCGCGTGAACCGTCTTGTCACACCAACCTAGACCCGCCCCTATTTATCCCCGGCGGGGGAGGCTGGTCACAAGATCTAGAACGGATCTATGTGGCACATGCAGGGCTAATGCTCCACCACACCATTTTGGGTTTCTTATATCTGGGGGCGACAAACGATATTTGAGGTCCAACACGCAATCTTGTTCACAAAGGTTTCTTGGTTCTACAATTCTGTCCCGTTTATCTTTGGACTGCTTCAGAGGATCAGTTTTCTTCTTTTTCTGAGTAACAACAAAATTTTCAATATATTTTGTCATGCACATATTTTCTGATGAGCACAATTGCTGCGCGATAGGGTCATAGAGGTATTCTGGTCGGTTAAAGTAGCTTTCGGCTATTTTATCTACTTTATTCAGAATGTCTCTGTCCTGTAAGCTTTTTTTGATTGTTTCAGGGTCTGGGAGATCAAAATCATCAATTTCTTTTGTATTCTCGTGTAGAAGTTCAGCCAACACTGAATTAGGCGAATCGATCTGTTCTTGGATTCCTGTAGAACTTGATGGAGTCTCTAGAGCCAGATAACATCGAGTATCAAGTCTCAATACCTTCGATGATGTGAATCGATGTGGAAATAAAAGTAGATTGGAAGCAGCCTCCGGTAGCCCTGTTGCACGGCACGTGTCCATATTTAGCAGTATTTTTCTAAGAGCAACTTTTGTATCGTTTTCTGCATCGAAAGATCTAATTTTGTTTATCACATCTCTTATGTTCGACGATTTATCCACTTTGGAAGTGTAATAAGTTACGTAAACAATAGAAGCAAAGGGGCTGCCACAGAGAACTGTCAGATCCATATTGGCTCTCTAAAAATGGAGAACGGGTACACTGTACTGATTCACTCTCGCGTGATTTCTCCTTAAAAGTATGCGGTGACTCGGGTTTTTATTTTGATCCCTGAGAACTACTACTCTAGTATTGTTCGCAACAGAAAAAGGAAACTTGCTTTTGCACAGTTGGGTGCCATTCTTCGTACAGTATGGTGAACAGTGATGTAAGGTGACAGATCGGACCAAATTATTAATAGAACGGCGCACATCTGAATGAACAAAATATTCTTGAAGTGAGCAAGCCCTATCCGTGATGCCTTCGAAAACTTCACTTCGTGGCAGGGGTCCAAGGCTTCCGACAGTATTACTTTCGGTGTATTCATCTACTTTATCTGAGAGATCATATCGCGATTTTAAGCTTTTGCTGTATACGTGGAGCATGGCGCTCGCAAGTGCCTCAGCTTTGAGCTTAACATCTTCCTGCTCTCCATGGAGGTCTCCCGTTTCTGTGAGCTTTAGTTGGGGGACAGCACCTTTTGTCCAGAACAGGAAGTGTGCATGTTCTGAAAGTCTTCCTTGCCATTCAGCCTTCTGCACGTAATGCGTGACTTCTCCAAGAGGTTTTGATTCGCCTCGAATAACGAAATTGAAAAACGCTTGAAGTCGCTTTTTTCAAGCCATTGTCATTTGTACAGGATTGTTTGCGAGCATGTCGGCGCGTTCGCTCACAGAGAACTCTTTCGCTTGTACGACGGTAAGTGTTCCCTTTGAAATCTCAACGAATCCTTCGGTCCACATGCTGTCTGCAGAGGAAAGAGTGAGAAAGTAGGAAGGTGGTCCGTGTTTTTTCATCATTAACAATATGTCGTTTCTGAATTTTCTCATGTCCGATAGAGATCCCGGGAGTTCATTCATGAATACTCCAATTTTATTCGCGAGAGATCTCAACTTTGTATCTGGAATATCCATTCTTCGTGGAGATTGTGCGATCTCAACTAGTTCTTTAACAGCTCCTTCGACAGATGAGCTTATGGGCCTATGAGCTGTTAACCTCGTGATTCTCTGCCTTCTTAGCACGATATTTGAATACGACAGGAATATCACGTGATTGTGAAATCGTAAAGATTGTATTTTAATGACGTAGTTGATCCATTCTCTCAATGATACTTTAATGTGTACACAATCATCTGGGCCACCTCTCCCCTTCCTGAGAAGGCACGGAAACAGAAGTTGCCAACCACTTGTTGCCAATTTTCCGGTGTACAGTTGAGTCCTTTTTTTAGCGACGGCGTCGAAAAGATTGGTGACTGTGTTTACTATTTGGTTTCTTGAGTCTGACGCTTCAATTGTGATCGGTGCTGTAAGAGCCGTTTGTGCGACTTGCTCTTCAACCACTTGATTTTGCCCAATATTTCTAACACTTTCTGCCGCTGTAGGCGCTTGAACTGGAGCATTGCTGCCATTGATATCTATCGCATGCCCGACATGAGGTTCCACGTCTGTAGCTTTACCTAATGCTTCGTCATCAGGAAAATCGCTAGAAGGAAGTAAGATCTGATTAAAAGGTGGATTCGGGGTCTCGTAGTGTTTTTCTATGTTGTGTTTGATCTGCTCCAAGTTTTTTTCGCTAATTTCTATGGTTTCATATGCGGGGTGATGTTCTTTCAGAAACACGAAAGCTGTCCGAAGTCTCTGAACATGGATGCTAATATCTGAATGTCTGTACGTATCCTTAATGTTCACCACTACCTCGGACAAAGTCCTTGGGAGAACTTTTGCTATCTCTTGAACTCGATTGTAGAACGCAATTTATTGTCCTTTCGATTGGTACTGTCCAAAGGTTTTGTACCTCCACAACCATACCATTGGAAGAACAGGACTAATTAGCATCTGCTCTACAAAGGATAAATCTTGAAGCTCCGGTACAGGCTCTGGGAGCGGTATATTAGCCCTGCTAAACTTTGGGATGTTTTCTGCTTTCTTTCGTAATACTTTGGTGCAAATGGAACAAACAGACAGCTCCTTGTCCCCGGGGCTTGCATATTTCCGCCATGATTCATTTTGCTCAGAAGACAATTCCTGAAGGACCGAAAAGATTCTGTCATTGCAGCTATACGCTGTTGGATGCCAATTTATTCTTAGCCCACATACTGCACATGAAACATACATACTAGGAACTGTAACTTTCTCCCAGAATGTTCTCAAATCTTTATCGTAACTTTCCCCGAGTTTTTCAAGTCCAGAGCATCCGTGTCATTTTCAGGCTCATTGTTCTGATTGATCGTCCGCCATAACCCTTCTCTTCTAAGCGTATTTAAACTTCTATAGGATGCACGTGTGTTTGAAGGTGAATCATGAGAAGTAACTGCATGGCTACAAATAAATGCTCTTCGTAGGATCTGCGTTTCACGTTTCTGCTTCAATCTTTCATCACGCTTCATTTTGGGTTCCATCCCCGCCTGATCTTTTCGGAATTGTTCATCTTACGTAGTCTTAGTGCACGTTCCTCTGCACTTTCATTGGCAAGCTCCACTGATTTTCTGAGACTGTCCTTGATTCTAAGCTCTTTAAATACATCTTTTCCGATTTGGGCGGTTTGTCGACGTTTCGTCTTACCTTTTCTAAACGATTCAGATATGCTCCTTCTTTTCTGATTTTCCCTGTGTTTTCCTTGCTTCTTCTGAATTAAGTTTTCTGGATTTGTCGTTTCAGACATTAAGTCTCCGACTCCAGCTGCAAACTGGCTTCGAGTGAACGGCATTTGAATGAGTGCTTTTATGACCTGTTTTAACGAAATCCCGAAAGGTTACAAGTGATCTGAGTTTTAGGAGCTGGGAGAATACTGTGTAACCGCACAGACCGAAATGTATCGACCGGGCTTGTTGGGTTGAAAGAGAACAAAGAACGCCCCAATTTAATAAGAAGAGCAGAATAACAGTAGTTTCAGATATGCAATACAAGTCACTCCTTTGTTTTTCAAGGCTCTATTTTACCCTTACTGCGGCTACCGAACTACTGGCATACATATATATTCTTAAAACGCGAAACCGTTTTAAGAATTTGAGAATCTATATTTTTATTTTTGTACTTGTAATAGCGGTAATTTGTAAAAAAACACTGATTTACACCAGCACTCGCAGATAAGGTTACGGACCGCCTGGTACCAACTTGACTGTTACTGTAACAAATTCTCGCAACTTATCCTCTCACACCGTTCTTATAATTGCTCAACTTTTAGAAAGGCTCACGTAGGTCTTTTCCTATATAAACAAAGAAACTGGAAGCGAAACTTTCAAAGAAACTCAGGCAGCAAAAGAACTGAAAGTGAAAATCTTACAGAAGCAGAACAGAACACAATGGGGAACGATAAAGAAATGTATTTCATGAACTGACTGAACTAGGTACGGTTAAATATTTAATGGCCGTCATAAAAAACCTAGACGAGGTATGGAGGTGGAGTGCCATCATTTTCTGTGATGTCACTTTGGTTCACTCGTTGGGAATTCAGAGGACATGCATATCGTGTATGTCAGAATTGTGTATGTCAGAATTGTGATAAATGCGTTTGTCTCCCCGTGTTCGCATCGTTTCTCAAAATAAAAACTCAACCTGTACTACACAAAGCATCGTTGCATAGCGACATTTCCATCATGGAGTTAGATAGAGAAGAGCAATCTACCAAGGAGAACTCGGTTCTCACAATGAAGGGACTGTTTTTAAGCGCTGTGCTCATGGCGCGGGAATCTCTTGGGCAATTTGACTTCTACGAAGACAAAGAAGCAAAAAAGGGCATGGATCAATGGCTGCTGCTTGCTAAAGACGGCGATCCTGCGTTATTTTACGTTCCTTCTAGTATCACCGGACTTAATGTGACACCAGCCGGAGCTGTACAGCAGCGCAAACCCAACACCATACATGACGAATATTCTGTGAGAGTTCGCATAGAAGACGAAAATGTGCTCGAGGAAACGAAAGAAGGATTCGATGTGGCCATCGAGAAGCTGAAACACACCCCAGATGTTTGTGCTTCAATTGCAATAGCATCCGGTTTAGTTGAAAAAAAATCTTCTTTCTCTCTGGAGGAAACTGACGTTGTTATCAAGGTTTCGAACTTTGTCCGGGACACATTGTATTTCAATAGAAAGGTTGCTGGCTTGCATGATCCTTCTACAAATGTTGAACAAGCGCCTGACTTTTTTTCGGTCTACCCAAAGCAAGGCAAACAGTACCCTCAACTCTTGTTTCCGGTCCGTTGTCACTTGAATCCTATGATACCAGTCGTTGGAAATGATTCGCTTCCGATATCCCCAGACGCAATTCATCTGCTTTGCCAGGGCTCCGTTTACTTCGAGCTAAAACAAAGTGCTTACAGCTTTGAAGGCGTTAATGGGCGTGTGAAACAGATAGTTCTCGTTCCTAGTATTGTTGCAGTCCGTGTAGAACCGCCGTTACGAAGAGCACCAACTCCAGCTTCTATTGCCAAAAGACGCATATTGTCTTTCTAGATCCGGGCCACTGGCAAAAATAAACGCATGTATTTGGAGTTCTCATCTTTCAAGCTGAGATTAGCTCAGGTCAACTCGTGCTTGCCATCCCGACGTGCTCCACCTCCATCCCCTTATGGCGTGATGAGGTGGTAAGGGGGGTGGAGATGTGACAGATGAGTATGGCGGAGGGTGGTATGGCGCAGTGGCGTGGTTGGGGCTTGGCGGGTTGTGTGGCGATGGAGGGAGACGATGGTGGGAGGATATTGCGGGCGGCGATGGCGGGAGGAGATCAGGGGTGGTGATGAGCGGGGTTTTGGTGCAAGGATGTTTTGCTGGAGGTTAAAAAAGGAGAAAGGACATAGGAAAGCTGTGTAATGAAAAGAAGAAGAAATACATGGGCAGGGCGAAAAAGTAATTTTGATATAAAGTCACACAGGGTCCGGAGTAGTTACCAACATAACGCCACATGCAGCGCATAGATCTGCTGCACATACTCACCAATCACATTTATCATAATTGTGACATACACGATATGGATGTCCTCTGAAGTCCCCACGAGTACATCAAAGTTACATCACAGAAAGGATGGCGGGTGAAGTGTCGCGGGATGGTGTGGCTGGGGATGGTATGGCGTGGTGAGGTGGTAAGGGGGGTGGGGATATGACGGAGGAGTATGCCCCATAGTCATAGTGTATCACCTTCCTTCTCGTGATCGCGCCACCTTTCCGGCGGCACTGTGCAATTAAAAAAAGAAGAAAGAAATTGGCGGGGCGAAAACATAATTTGGATATAGTCACACAGGGTCCAGAGTAGAGCTCCGCAATAACTAAATTCTTTACAAACGGTTTTGGAGGCCGCTCTTTGAGAGCTGCTTCCAAACACCACTTCCCATCCATCACAGCACCAATTACACTGCAGGCTTCGCCTGGAACCGCCGCCCAAACGCTTGAATACGTGTGAAAAGAGATGTCGAAAAGCCCATCGGTCGGCCTCTCAAATGAAAGAGGATATCTCACAGCCAATCAATTTTATCTCATACAGTACCACATTTTGCTCTACAAGCGCAGAAGGACGCATCAACCAAGTGTAGAGAACCCTCATGAGGCCGAATTCCTCATTCTCTGCTCTTTTCCAGCTACACAACTCTCCTGTTTTGCGCCCGCTGCCGTGCGAAAAGGCGACCCTCCTTCATCGAGCGCGGTAGCTTTAAAGCCTCTCTATAAAGACGCACACGATAGTGTAAGGCATCCAGTTCAAATTGTATGCGCTGAGGTCGCTTTGCCTCATACACCGTTAACCACTTCTGCTCTGGGCTACTCTTTTTTGGACTTTCCCGTGCCTTCTTCGCTCTCTCAAAAGCTTCCGTCTGTCTCACCATGTTCATGGCAGCCTCACTAATTAAATTTAGACCAGTACTTGTATCCACAAACCCGCGCCATAACACGGGAACTTGTAAAAGCATACCCCTTCGAATACTACATCTCTTCTCTGCTAACAATGACGCCAATGACTCAACACTGACTATTGTAGATGGTGCGCTTTTCGAGACAGGACGGGGGACGGACAGCAAATCTCCGGCACCAATTGGATTAATTCCTGTCCTCGCAAAGGCAGACAGTATGTTTTCCCTTGTAAACGCCCGTTCATACGCGTCACGCATAAAAATGCAAAGGTCAAAGAGGTCGTAATTGGTAGCATCGACAGACTTGGCGGCAGTGGTAATACTATTTCGCATAAAATGTTTAAAAGAATTAAACACTGAAACGTACAAGGGCTGTGTAGTTGCACTTGTGTGTGACAGTAGCGCATACGCAATTATATTGTTCCTCTTCAGTATATCAAGGGCTTTTAAGCTCATGTGACTTCTATACCCATCATACTGTAAAAAGACTTTCTGACCATGTCTCGTTTTCGATCGACATTCCAGACCAAAGTCGCTTGCCCATCTCTCGAAATTGAATTTGTCAACCCCTGCCACATCTTCGTGAGTAGTAATGTAGCTGCCGCTAGGCAAACAATCTGCCAAAGACTGAGTCGCACGCACACCATTAACGTGAACTATTCGGTAGGGTAACGTCCGACCTTGAACTACGAACAAAGGTCGCCCGCACCCGCCATCTGCAAACACAACAGCCATCATTGTCACACGGCCCACATTCTTGAAATGTGCCGATCTCATTTGATTCTTACTACCCATCGTCCGCATGCTTCTCCTCATTGCCACTTTTCCTGTGAGCTTTCCCTTCGTATCGCGATTAGAGGTGACTCCTGTTTCGTCGATATTTGCTATGTGTGAAGGTGGGATATTGTTTGTCTCAATAATGTGCTCAACCGAGGCAATGTGTGTTGTGGGATAACTCCTCTCCGCCCTGGGTTGGGTGAGAGGCGGAAGCTTTAGCGAGAGATCAGGCGGCCCGGACGCGACGCGCTAATTGAACCGATCGGACGAGGTCTCGAAAAGGAAGTTGCTCACTGGCCGGCTACGCGCAGTTGCCCCGTGGTGCGTAAACGGGAGCGACCGGTAACGGGTTAGAAGCCAGCGCGCGCGATAGACAACCGAAACAGACATATGTAGGCGCGAAAGGGACGGGGGCGAGCTTGCCCCAGTTTACTGGTGGGGACGGGTGTCAGGCCTTAACCCCTCAGAGGGACGCCTGGGACACCTGTCCTAGTGTACAGTACCTGCCGCCTAGTGCAAACCAGGTACTGTACGCAATTAAAAAACTTGCGCCTCAATTCCTAATTACCGCGCGGACGCTGCAGCTACACGTATGTACTGCTGTACACACGTGCTGCTTATAGACTACCGCACGGATGCCACGTGTGCTAGCGTACACCGTGACAAGACGGAGAAGGGCCAGAAAACTGAACCGTCGAGACCGTACGCCAGATTACGACCGCTCGGCACGCGCGCGCGCTCGCTACACGTGGGCACAACCGCCCACGTGTATACCGTACACGGCCGTCTGATGACCTCTGCGCGCTCGCGCCGGTCATTATACTACATGTGTCGTCAGGGCTGTTGCGCTTGTGGCTGACCACCGCTCCGCTTCTTGCAGTGAAGGTCCCCCGATAAAAATCTTCTTCATATTTCGCTTCCTAAATCCTTTCACCCATTTTTCGCCTGAGCGACCATTAACGAAGCGAAGTGACTCACGACGTTCATGAAACATCATGGAGATGATGATCTCTGCGGCATCTTTTATGTCAGAAGTGCTGAGCGGGTGACCTTTGTCCGAATGCTGAAGACAGAGAGATACAATGGTTGCTTCTTCATTCTCTGTAAATTGGGTGCGAAGGAATGTGGGCTGGTGGTTGAGTTTTTTATAACGGTTGATCGATGGTGGTATTTGTAGTAGAACGTGCTACGAGCCATGCCCACGCGCCTGCCGTGTCTGTGAGTGACAAGCCAGTCTCGAAGGCATCGAAAGCATTAAGCAAAGCCTGAAGTCGTCGTTGGGCGGGAACCTGAGAGAGAGCCATGGTAAGCAGGGGTTCTTATGTCTCTTGGGGAGACCATGGACGTAGGGATGGGGATAAAGATGGTGAGGGAGCTACATTGGTACTGTACTACCCCCTCTCAAATGATTCGCAAGCGCCTTTGCGCCCTGCCTTAAATTTGGGCGGGGAATTCGAATCCGGGATCTTCTTGGCGATCGCATTTGAAGCCTGTCCAGGTTATGGCGTTTTACCTACTTGAAACCCGTCTTTGAAAGCAACTAAGCACCGTTTTCCAAATTTTTAATAGTTTTATGGTCATTTAACTTTGAGGGCGGTCGTTTGACTTTGAGGTCTGGTACTGTTATATCGTGGTCACTACTGTACGTACAGGATGAGAGGTGCGACGGCGGGAAAGTATGGCGACGAGTACTCAGTACTCAGAGGATGCAGTTTTTTAGTCGTGTTTTACAGGCTTTTAGCAGTGTGCTTTGTCCCCAAATATATGTATTTGAGCCTCGTTTATATATTGCCATCTCTCCAATAGTGCCATAGCTAGAGGAATGTCATGCTATAGCACTATATCGTAGGAGTCACTAGGTCTCCTACGCAAACATCAGAATTTCGTTGAATTGCCCGGCCCTTTCCAAATGATTGCCATCATTGGGAAGTGACCCTGTCATTCCCGAAAATATACCGCAAAGCGCAAATAATTGCGATCATGCCAACAGCTTACAGAAAAGCTCATAACATTTAATCATATACCCGATGACTAGGCGGTGACCAGCCGTCCTGACTGCAGCCCATGGGCTCACGACCAAGCACATCGAGAACATGTCGGAGTAGAAAGTGGAAGGCACTTACTGAGATCAAGTTGATGTTTCTACTGTATCACGACGATATGGAGAATCTATTTCATTGATCGATTACACTACTGCTCATCCGGAGTGCAAGTGATCGGAGTGTCTCTTGCACTTAATTCTCAATATGCCCTGGTACCGTGTCATCCTGTTTGGTTTATTTGGATCCTTGATGGAGACTAATTCAGCGAGAACGGAACAAAATTCAGCAGACAAATTGACACATTCCTACAGCTACTTGCTACTTCACTTTAAAGTTAGATTAATCCCTTGTAGGTCAGTATGGATAACTCTGAAATCTGTCACAATGCAAAAAGGGCAGCGACCGACTCAACTCAGTCGGCTTGGCCATCGACACAGTCAAGAATAAAACTTGAAAGAATACAACTCGCCCTAAACTGTTGCCTCATTGTATTAGCGCGTTTCTCGCGGTAGCGCTTTGGAATACGGGGTCAGCGCTCCAGCTGACTGTTCCCAATGTAATACCAACGATTTGTGAGCTGTTAATAAAAACGCATATCCTGTTCACGCAAAGGCTTCCACCGTATATGAAAATTAGTCAAACCCTGCATGTTTTGAAAAACAACTAAGTTTGATTCTGAACCAGGCTCTTTCATACTCGACGACACCTCAAAGCCATTGAGAGTCACGGATACTTCCACCTTGTATCCGTATAATTTGTGCTTTCTACTGAAATATTTTTTCCCTTCCGCAATGCTTCCTGAGGGCCAATAAGACGGTTGAAACGTGACTTCCGTAGCATATCGCTTCATAGGATAGTTTTTCAAGAGGTTGTTGTTGTTGTGTAGCATTTTCATGGACCAACACTTGGTCTGATATGCATACTGCTCATACACGGGTTCGAAGAGCATCCGTATGAATCGAACAATCATGCGCTCAAAAGCAGACGTCCTCTGCCCGAACATCCGCGCCAAAAATCCCATGCTCCACCGTGTTTTAAAACAGACAAAGCCATAAACAAGACATCTTTGGCCGTATGTGCGCATTTCCGACCTCATCCCACGTTGTAATTCTCATTTATGAGATCCTGAAACCCAGCCCAGATTCTAACAAACCGAGGAGGGCTGGAGTTTGTCATCTCGAGAATTGCAGCGGCTCCTCCCTCTTCATAGAATTTGCCGAAAATAGGTGCGTCCGATCCGTTCTCCTCATCGCTGTTTTCGGGAGGAACGACGTCAAATTCCTCGATTTCGTTGCGGGGGTCGATGGCGGCCGTAGAGAGGAGCTGTGAGGCTTGTGCGGCGTCGGAGGAAGCGAAAGAGAGGGCCATTTCAAAGAGAAGGGGAGATGGATGGCGCCGGAGTGTGCTGGTGCGATGAGAGAGATGAAGCAGGAGAGTGCCGTTGCAAGGACAGAAGTGGGAAGGACAGTGCTGCCGTGGAGAGATAGATAGGTTGGGAATGCGCTGTAGTTGGGAGGGAGATGGGGCGGGACTGGACTGTGTCGAGGAGACAGACGGGGCGGGATTGAGGCTGTTGTGGAGAGGGACATGAGGCGGGATTGGGCTATGTAGGGGAGAGAGACGTGTCGGGGTTGAGGCTGTTGTAGAGAGAGATGGGAAATGGCTGTCGTTGAAGGCGGCTTAATAATTCATATACGAAATGGGCGGGTTTTCAGCGAAATGATCTGCTTGATTTGTATTGAGAATCATCTTTTGTGCATTGGTGCGGTACTCAGGTATTGAACACGTAGTTGTGTACTGTCAGCTTGTAATCAAATATATCTATCTTTTTATGAATCACTGACTTTGCGATAGATCAATGGGCCATATGTCAGCGAGAATTTTCTGACCACCATTGGATTGGGTATTTTACCTGTCCGCCGCTATTTCTCTGAAAGGTGTACTGCATACTTTTTGAGACTTGATACTTATGATATGTGCGCTTGGAGTACTGTAGTTGGGTATCTCCAAACGCACTGAGCGGCGATCGCCTGCGATGCGATGAAATGCATTTCCCGCCTCAGCATTGACCGAAGAGCCCGCCCCCATCCCCGACAACTAAAGGGGGTTCCTCAAACACTCAACGCCGCCACTTGACAGTACAGTAACCTGACCTACTGTTGACGGTTTGTAGGGATTTTTATATGGTTGGAAGCGGCGCAGAATCGGTATCCGGGCCACAAACGCTTGGTTTCATCGGTTAAACTCGTTTTGATTGAGGAGACCAACACTTCGGCTTCTCTCTTCATCCCGAACATGCCTAAAACGGACAAAAGCTCGGACTGCGGAATCTTTTGGTCCAGTACAACTACATTTTTGACACTTAATCCAGTGCCACGTCAACTAAATGAGCTATTTTTGCAAGATCCGCATCTTCGCTTCAGCTCGCCGCTCCCTCAACGACCGACAATTTTTCAGATATGCCTCAACAGAAACCCCGGACCTCCATGCACGATATGTGTTCTGTGCATGACGTAGTTTTGCACACTCCACATTTGCTTTCTGCACACGCTTTCCAGACTTCATTTCACGTAACAACCTTCCCTTCTCTTCGATAATTCTTTTTCTTTCGTCCTCTTCCTCCTTTATCTAGACTGACTCCATCACGCCACCTGCAGTCATAACGCAGCCATTCGCTGTGTCTACGTATCCACATTTTATAATCTCTGCATCACACCCCAACACTATGTCACGAACATCCTTATGCCTTTCCTCAAAACGTTTCTCTGACATATCAATAGTTAGAATCGGAGCATCGGCAGCTGCGCTCGCCGGTCTAGGCTCTCCAATCAACGTTTTTGCATTCAGTGGCCACAGTCCAGACCTCTTAAAAGACGCTTGTACATTAGTCTTCGTAAACGAGTTCTCATACGCCTCACGCACAATCTTACACATACCAAACAAATCAATGGTATACCGGTCATTAAATCCAGAGCAACCGTTTGCGGTCTTGCTAAAAGAATTTTTAAAAGACGTGAACAACACAGTGTGCAGGGGCTGGGTTTTGCCAGCAGTATGCCATCGCAGCGCATAAACTACGATGTTGTTCTTTAAAACTTCTTGGAGGACTTCCAACGACAGATGGTATCTGTAGCCGTCATACACAAGAAGCACCTTCCTCCCTTCACCTGTTACATCGGCAGTATAGTGAATAAACGCGGCAGCCTATGACAAAACATTAAATATATCAACTCCACCCCCCCTCAGCTCTTGTGGCAAGCACAGATCCTCTTGGCAAATAAGCTGGCGGCGTCTCTGTACGAACATTTCCATTATGTAGCACGTCCCTGTACGGAATCTCCATACCTTTAACAACAATTAGAAGTGGTCCAGCTTCTCCGGCACCGCTAATAACAGGCATCATAGTTATCTTGTTCAAGTATGAGAAGTCGACAGCTTTGACGTCTTGATTTCCTCGACGTGGCATCAATTAACGACATGAAAGTTTGCTATCCGCATCCTCCCCGGGCTTGACCCCGACTTCGTCCAAGTTAAAAATTCGATACTCATCTATTACATTATCTGTAATTAATTTTTCAATGCCGGCGAAATGCATAGTTAGAACTTGTCCGTTTACTGCGGAGAAGCGTTTTGCTTCTTGTCGGAGAGGGCGTAAAAATTTCAAAACGTTTGCATGGCGGCCGCGGAACGCGCGTTCCGCGGCCGCTGTCTTTAAAGGGTAGACGAATCCTAGGTGAAGGAGAGAGCCCCTCAAGCACTAGCGATATGCACTCTTTGAGGTGGTTCTGCGTTAACGGAATACTCCTATCCGCGTATCGGAGTAACATTTCCACTAACATATTTTCCTGTGCACAGGACAAGGCCTCCTTGCGCCCTCTTCCCTTGATCGGAGTAGTCATTCTGTGGTGCAGAGTTAGCATCGGTACTTTGTACCTTTCCGCGGCATCGCGATAAGAGGTACCCTGCTTGATGGCTTGGAGAGCGCTGTCGATGCGATTGTCCCGGCGAGTTCGAGCACGAAGGGTGACCATGGATTCAATGAGGGAATGGCGTCAATAAACGGAGAGACAGGAAGAGATGAGGGTGGTTCTGAGACTTACAAAGATCAAAAGAATGAGACTATGGTGATGGAAGGACGGTTACGTTTGTGCACATTGTCGCGCTTCTGTCAAAACTACTGAGTGCCATGTTTTAAAAAGTCCGTCCCAATACGCAAAAAACGCGCAAACGTGAGTGACATGATTAGTTTTTAAATATATCCACAAGGTTTCGAAGTATTAAATGGCTTTCCAACTCGTCTGGCAAAACTTCAACAAGCGATGGCCAAAACCTAGAAGTTGGTTAACTTTGACAGCAATATTTCCCGTTGCATAGTTCTTGACGCCTTTCAATAATTGCTGTAGCCCCCGTTTACAGTGCGCGAACTTAGAATAAATACAAGTGGTCTCTGTGCCGCGCGTTGCGCGCCGCAAGTGGGGAGGAATGCGACAGAATTTTAATACAGTAGTCGCTTGATAACTGCATCGGGTTGGTGGACGACGAACCGTTGCAGATTTCGGGGTGTTTCAGTTACAGTGGGGCCTACTCATTAGTTCCGCCCGGTGCAAGACCCCAAAAATGTGCACTATTGGGAGACGGCATTAGTAAGTGACGCTGTCACATCTCTCTGCATGCACTCAGTAATTAGCGCCTGCGTGCTCCTTGTTGGTTCTGTCGAATGTTTCCTCAGGCGCATTTGTATAGCTTGGCGCTCCTCAGAGGTTGCCGCTTGCAAAAACCTCGTCCGCGTATGTTCCAGATACACTGACACGTTTATTTGTTATTCTGGGGAAGACGAGGAAAATCACCTGTTTATTGCTGTATGCGCTGGTGGCTGAGATGGTGACGCATGAGAGATGGTGACGCATGAGAGTTTCATCCCAGTAGTCTCCAGCGTCGCTTAAGCCATATAACGGTAGCAGGATCTGTGTAGTGCAATTGCCAAGTGGCGCTACTATACTAGGTGGGCGCGAGGGGCCTCGCCCGAGTACAGTAGTAAGATGTTAACCGATACGGTACATACGTGGCCAGCACGTGTACAAGTGGTGCGCGACCGTTCGGTTGGGTTAGTACAGTAGTCATTTTTAGTTTCTGTAAGCTACAGTAATCTGGCTACAGGATGTACAGCTACTGTAGTCCGTCCGGTGCCACCGCCCTACTAGGGAGTATAGGATAGGGAGGCACCGGGCTGGAGGTAAACGGAGGCAAGCACGCCTCCCCTTCCTTCCTACCCTAGTCCTTTTCCGGTACGGTTAGTAATCTACCTCAGGTTTCTAGCTCGCCACCGGTCATACTGCTCTACACCCCAGTATGACTGCGCGTGTCCAGTGCGGTGTACCTCCCTTTTCCTGTGCTTCCTACTGATTCGGATAACTCTACCTGACGCCCCAGTGTGGCGGTCCCCCATGTAGTAGAACGTGCCGCGCTCGACCGGCTTCGGGTAGCGGGAGCTGCGACACGTCGTACCGTAGTTCGTGGCGTGTGAGACGCGACGAGTGCCGTGCACACGTGTAGTAAGAACCACAAAACAAGACAGAGAGGAGGTCGGTAGCTGGTTGGTAGAGGTTTTGGTAGAGCGGTGTGGGTTCGACACAACGATTCCACAAAAGGCAGATCGACGTCCTCGACGTGGTAACTCGACGCCGTGCGGAGGCGACGTCGTCAGGGAGGACGAATCCGGGCGCTATGCGGAGCGCTCGTCGTGCGCTACCCCTGCGGTGGGTACTTCTCGTTGTACTCGATGTACTGAAGGAAAGGCAAATCGTAGTCAGGCGAAAGACTTAGGCACAAAACCAAGGGACAAAGGGGTCGGCCCTCGAGATGATGCCACTACGTCGATCGATGATCCCCTCGACTCCTTCCCCTTCCCTTCTTTATCTACTACTGTAGTCCCCGTTCTAACAGTTCCAGACTGTAACGGTGCGACTACACATCGGTTAGTAACGGTCCTGCACTTGGGCGCCAGCGAGGTACGCCGGTATCACACATTAGACGGTATGATTCGAGTACAGTACGTACACGGGCGCGAATTGCGCTGCCAAACTTACCGGGCGATAAGGTAATTACCTTTCGAATTGGGAATTAACCAATGCGGTCCTTGTCATACACCATCGGGTGTTCGAGTACACTGATCACGGTAATTAGTGGGGACCGGACTAATTCTGAACCTGGGTTTTAGAGGCCGTGACTGTGAATAGTCCGGTCCTGACTATTTATGAATCTAGACTATTTACGGTGTGGTTCTTAAATAATCGGGACCAGACTATTTTACCAGTGCAAAAATACTCTGGATCAGTTGACAATCTGATGTAAGGACAACTTGTCACGCGATTGGCTCACCGTTGAAATGATTGCGATGCTTCGCGATGATCGCTTGCAGGGGCAAAAACAGTTGCTTCTCCTCCCACTGCCCGTTGACATTCAAGGACATCCCAGTGCGTATCATCGCTTTTCGTGAATATGTCAGACCAGCCTTGTCGCGCTGTGCATTGACATCCTGGACTGCATCAGCGGCCATCTGCAAAAAGAATCTTTTGCCAGGATTTTTCAACTTTCCACTCGCTCCCTCACCACTCCCCATCCATTCCCCTCTTGCCATTAGACCCACTTTATACGCATCCCACCTGCTCCTCAATGCGTCTTTAAGTTTAGATATGACGAACGAATCCGCAGGTTGTACCAGATCAGTGGCGTTTGCGGGAAGCTTCCTCAAGACAGTGTTGATGTCACGAAGGCATTTAGGCACTGCTTCAGTTTCAATGTGCCCCGAGCAGTTGTCAACAAAGAGGGTCCGATTCCGGCCGTAGATGTCCCTCCTGATTGCCCTCGGCTCCGCAAGCCACTCGGCGAACACACGACCATCCACCCATCCCTTACGACCTGACCGATAGCAGACACCGGTGACATCGTCCGGTACACCTCGTATCGGATAAGAGCAGTTCGGATTCTGGAAAATTAGCATCGGCGCCTCTATCCTTGCATGAACACCACCCGTTACTCTTACCATCATAGTTATCCCTTCATCGCCGGAAACAACATCTGCATATTTCACAGACTCCTGGCCACGTAACCCAATAGATCTCCCGTTGTCCATATTAAACAAAAAGTGCGTTTCGTCCGCGTTCTCGACTAAATCTTCAACTAAGTCTCCAGCCATAAACCCTCGCTTCAGAGTCCCAAGATGGTACGCCACATTCTTTTCTATGAACAATTGTTTGTCAGGGCCTACGGAAAGGTTGCTAGCCTGGCGTCTTATGACCAAGTCATGGGCAGCCATGAACGTCTGGACCCATCTTACAGTAATTCGTTCGGCGATTGGGGCTCCTCTGACGAGCGTGGTGTGGTTAAAAGAAGCGTCAGGATCTACCGTTTGGATCAAGCTTTTTGCGGCACAGGCTAGGAAGGATGGACCGAGCTTTACATTCATCGAGTGCAGCCGATCAAACTCCCCTTTCAGAGCTACATATAAATCTTTAACCCACTGTTCCCTCTTTCGTCCACGTCCATTAACAGCCTTATTGTTCTTCCGTTTTCGGCCTTGACTCCCCGTTGACGACAGATTACCAAGCCAACGCCCAGGAGCAAATAGACTGATGTACTTGGATCTGTTTTTCCACCAAAAAGAAACCTTGCTGTGGTTAGTTTTGTAGCTGCCCGGGAATATATGAGGGAACTTGCGCAAGGCCATTGCCGGAAGACCGTTTTGCCCTGTTTCATGGGCTTGGGACAGCATCCATTGAATCACAGTTCTGCGCTGGCTGATTGTAGAAACAATCTGCCGTTTTCGGCCTTGGAAGACGATATTGGCTGTGTCGGAGACCAGTAAGGCGCTGGATTGGTGATTGGTTTCGGGCGTGGGGCTCGGGGACACTGGGGATCGCGCTGCTATCGCGGCCGCCAAGGACCGTTCAATGGGTCCCTGGGTTGGCATTGCGGTTGCTGGAGGTGCTCAGGATGTGAACCACTTGAGGGATGGGGAAAGACCAGTGGTGAAAGAGAGGGGATCGGTGGTAAATGGAAAGGAAGGGTCGATGTGTCGGTATGGGCAGATGGTGATCACCAAATGTGCTATCAAAACATGTGACCAAAAAATATGGACGGGCAAAATTGCACAGTAAGCGATTCCAGCAATGTATAAATTCACTCTGTATGATCCGATGGCCACGTACCGTGACACAGGGACCCCTATGTGAAACAGGGAGGCGTAGATGATTACAGTACGGTATCATGAATCTGGGGGTCCTGAACAGTAAATAGTCCGGACCGGACCAATTTTGAACCAAAACTAATTAGGGTATCACGACTAATTACCGTGATCAGGTGTATAGTATGTACACTAGTGGACACTTGGCGATATACCACACCCCAGGCTCCCTCATTTTAGGTACAGCCTGTCCTTTCCCCGTTTCGGTTTTAGCGCCCCTACGGTTGTACAACAATCTGCACAAGTTCGTTGGGGGCCAGTTCCAATACGTCCGGCCGTGTAAAACGATTAATCTGTAACTCGCAGCCAGCCCGAAGATAGGCCTGGCGTATGTCGCATGTCCATATGTCCAAGCCCAATGTCGTGGCGAAGGCTAGTACCAGGGAAACAGAAGAATGGCGCAGGGTTGTCGAATTGTGCACAACTGATTTGCGCATATGCGCAAATCACTTGTGCACAAAAATTCATATTGGGTGGTCCAGCAACCATTGTTCCGGATGTGTGCCTCTC
>NW_005178979.1:73150-96732 GCF_000350225.1 Chondrus crispus
CCGAAAGCGCATATGTGGTTTCGGTGTCCGCCCAATACGATTCGCGCCTTTTTTTTCTCCGTCCCACCTTTATGCTTGATAGACAGGACGTAACAGGATGGTATGATATTGGGGTTTTATTCGGCGTCCTCGCGGAGGATAATTCGGAAAGTTACTTAGTCAATGAAGCCCAGGATTTCTTGGCGCTTGGCTGCATCGAATCGCTTGCAGCAGAGGTCTGTGGGGTGGATTATCTCTGTGTGAAGGACAGTTGCAATGGTAGCGGAGGTTTCGTGTGCGGCGATGGAAATGGATTCGCAAGGCGGGTGCTGGTGTCGGTCTCACCTGGGCAATATTGAAGGGCTTTGGGCCTGTCCTGTCCCCAATGGGAACGCGGAGGTGCTTTTCTGTAACTACAGCAACCATATGTGGATCTGTGAATGACTTAAGCCGGTCGCGATATACGTGCACAAAGATGCATTGTTTGAGGCAACAAGCAGAGCATCGGGGTGGCTGTTTCTTGAAACCAACCTGTACGCGGCCCTGAGAGACTAGTTTTCATATCCGTGACGTGCTGCAGCCATAGCTTGATTACGAACCGAATTTCTCGGAAAGTTCCTTGCGGGCTGTCAGAATGGGCGAGGTAGGACGCCTAAAACTTAAGCAAGGGGACGAGGCCATCCGGTCCGACGCTGTCATTCATCGCCTTCGTAGCCATAGACAGGACAAAGTCGACAGGTAAAGACTCATAGTCATGTCGCAATTTACGATATATTCTGCGTAATTTGTCATGGAAGTTTTTTCCAGACCTGAGCGAGTTGTGGCCCTCGGTGCCGGTGTGATGCAGAGTGATGGCAGAGGCGCGGCATGCCTCGTTCTGTTCAGCAGAGACGAACACAGACTCTCGATCTGTGAGCTTCTCGTCTGGAAAGCCGACGTACAGTGAAGAACATGCTTTCACGAAGGTGTACCAGACAGTACATACATCTAGTGAAGGAAGAAACGCCGTTGCGCTAAAGCGCGTGCCGGCATCAACGAAGTGCAAGACCGGGCTCTGCTTAGAAGCGCCGTCGTGTAGGTACATGAAGTTGAGCGGTAGCTCGTGGTTGAATTGATGCTTGCCTGCGTCCCTTAATTTAAAGCTCAAAGGGCGTTGTTCGTTTCGATGACATGATTGGCAGTCTTCGAAGATGTTCTCCAATATAAAGCGTGTGTCGGGGGAGGTCCTCGGTGTGTGCACGTTGTAGCAAGTTGTACAGCTTTTGCACACCACGATGCATCATGTGCCGATGTAGGCGCTGTAACTACGATCTGGTGTAGTATGTGTTAATAGAGGTGTCCCAGCTCAGATATGCATGTCCATCTTTCCGGTGTATTGGCAATGACCACTTCCTCGGTACACATTGAATTTTGTTTTCGACCGACAAAAATTGAAGGCCATACTTGTCCATAATGTCCAGCCCTATGAGAAGTGGTAGAAAATCCTGAACAACGTCCAGTAGAAATTTCATTAAAGTACTGGTGGTCGGTAAAATGATCCGCATTTTCCCAAGTGACTTGGATAATAGAGAGAGGCGAAGCGAAAGCGAGTGTGGGAGCGGGGTTAGTCTAACTCGATGTTGTGCAGTTTGCAGTACGCGCGGGCTTGTCGTAGGCCGATTACCAACCTCTGAGCCCCCGTATCCCGCACGGCTCCGACGAATGTTTTCTGCAGGTTCCTGTTGGAGCTTGTTGGATTTTTGTGAAGATCGGTGTAGATGGTGTAATTTAAAGCAGATCTTAAACCTCTACGCTTGCTGTGCAGAAGTCGCCTTGCTATGAGGCGAGAGAGCAGTTGCTGACTACGTCCCCGGGATGGTCATAGGGATTGGTGATTACCGGGGGGAGGGGACGATTCATTGTGCCGTGGTGGCTTGCGGTGCTGCGTGGCGGGGGGATTGAGCGCGGGATGTGGGGGAGGGCGGGAAGGGTCCTGAGTTGTGGAATCGTAGACGGTTCTCCGCGGGACGGGCTCAATAGTGGGTTTACGCAAGCAGAACTCTGCAAGGATTTTTTCAAAATTCTGCAATACGTATGACAGGTGTAAAAAGATACAGAATTCTGCAATGAAGCTGTGAGGAATATTGCCGAAAAGTGCGCAGTTAGAGAAAACCTGTGAGAAACAATTGTGAGAAATTCGGAGACAGTTGCCCTACATGAGCGCGCCAAATAGTACTAGTATGCCATAATCCCTCGAACTCATGCTCTGTCACCCCATCCACCCTCACATCATCTTACTCCCATCCTCACTATGGCCGAAGTCATATCTGTCGACGCCCCTTCCCCTTCCGACTCTGCCGCGACAAGGACCGGGCGGCATTCTCGTTTACTCCTTCCCCGAAGAAGATCTTGTGCTCCTACGGGAGGTCTCTGCAGCAAACGCTCATGTTGCAGCGTTTGGTGAGAACGGTAAGAGATATGGCGAAGCTGCGAGAAATTTCAACGCTAATCCCTCCGTTGCCTAGACGGTGACTTGGAAAAGCGTGCGCGACCGTTACAAGCGACTGCAAGAGCAGTTCGACAAGAACGACAACGCAAACCAACGTCTTTCCGGTGTAAGAGGCGAGATTGGGGAGATGGAGAAGCTACTGATGGCAATGCGAGAGGCACGCGATGACCTGGCTGTACAGAAGACTGCCAAGAAGACCGCGCAGCAGGAGACGGATCGCGAGAAGGAAATGATTGGCCAAGCCCTGGTAGAGATGTCTCTTCAGCGAAGCACTGCTGACGATACCAGCGAGGAATCCATCGAGAAAATCCCAGCGAGCGCGAAGAAGACTAAGCGCCTGAAACGAATGGAATCTGGTGGCGAGATGGAGCGCTTTGGAGCGCACCTTCGCGACGCGGACCTCGCACGCATTGATTTAGAGCGGGAAAAGTTGGCATTCGAACGTGAGCGCAGCGAGGCTGATCACGCTCAGCGCGAACGCGAGCGGGAGGAGCGACGCGAGGAGCGCGAGAAGATGCAGGAGCTAGAGTTGGCTAAGTATAAACTCCTGATAGAGGCTCTTAGTAGAAAGTAAAGAAAGGGCTTCTAAGCCCGCTTTCAAATGTTGTTTACTAAAGAAAAAAAACTTTTACCTACTTTATCTGCCAAGTTTCCGCTCGCCCGGAGCACCCTGCGGGACTGCGGACGAGGTCCGCGCCAAAGCTCGCAAGCTCGCAATCGTGGACATGGTCCTCGCTCCTCGTCCGCCCGGGCGGACCAGGAGCGAGACCACCCAGTCTAATACTTATGAGATTGGTAGTCTTCCAGAGTCGGCGGCGTGCAATTGAAGTACGCAGCTACCTCGTTTCGATAGATGCAATTGCGCATATTACTGAGAAGCATCGCCGCCAGGTAAAGAGACCCAACCGGAGACTCGAACACCTTCATCTTTCGCTTGAAGTCCACCGTCGTAAAGTAGAGCTTGACCTCTTTGAATATCCACTCTAAAGTTATGCGAGCAGAACACATAGCCTTGTTGAATGCGACTTGCTGCGCCGATAAATTGCTTCCCTGAAACGGAATTTCCATGAACCACCGACGATTGTATCCTGAATCTCCGAAGATACAGTACCTCTTTCCCCCTACATCGAGTACCTCAGGTAGATGCGTGCCAAGCCCACTTCTCGTGTACAGCGTCCAATCGTGGCGTGGACCTTCTATGGGACTATGGACATGCATTATGAGTCCATCAGGACTGTTTACAGCCTGAAACTTGAGAGCATGCTTTCGTTTGTTTCCATTGTACGCAATGCGTTGCGTCGCATATCCCTTCGGTCTTGCAATGCCAATCACCGTGCCGTCTATGAAACCGACACAGTTGGCGAGGGCTCGACACTTGTCCTGAACTGCCGTGGCATACCGTTCCGCATTTAGATGCATGTACTGTGGCCTTATGGCTCCTTTTATGAGGTCGAGTCTTGCTTCCAACATATGCTCTAGGGCCTCCCAAAATATCTCTGACACGTGCGACGCGTGCTTCCCAAACAGAATCTCGAGGTCTTTCCACCTGGCTGGTGACGCGAGACGTCTCAGTATGACACAGGTCGCTAGTAGAGGTGTGACGCTGAATCTGTTTCGCTTGGTCGTTCGCTTTTTTGTGGGCCATGAAACTGCGCTTATCCTTCTAATGATATCTTGCTTACGGAATCTGAAATGTAGCAGTGCGTCCCCGTCTGTTAGACCGTTGAAGTTGAAACTAAACGCGCTTGAACTGATACGTGTTCTTTTCGCATGCAACAGCTCGACTTCCTTCTTCTCTCTCCATGTAGTGTAGGCAACTGGCATTAATGAATTTGTAGACAGGAAAGCAGATTCGTTCTGCATCATTCGTCGCCTACCAATTGCTAGAAAAACAGCATTCCATTGCGATGCTCGACGCTCGGTAGACTTCACAGTATGATCGCGCTGGGGTCCCCCTGTCATGTTGTTGGGAATTTGGCGAAGGGGGAGGACTACTACTCAGAGGGTTAGACATAATACTCACAACTGGTTCTCACGAACTGTAGCGTAAACGGCTTTAAATTTTTCTGCAATGATTTTTCAGGAATAAGATTTCGGCATTGCTGTTTTTCTATTTCTCATTTTTAGTTACAGAATTCTGCCGTGCGTAAACCCACAAATAGCGCTTGTGGTGATGGCGCTATTTTCATGCGGGAGGGGTTCAGCCTTTACCACTCTCGCGTGTGAAAATCCGGTCCCGTAGGGTAAGACTCGCCCTCGACCAAGTCTTCAAGAAAGGCTGCCGCGTCTTCAGCTACATCTTGGGTGTCATATTCGTAGTTCGCATTCCCGCTTTCTTTGGCCAAGAGGATTGCCATCAGATTGGAAAGTTCACCGGTGGTCTCTTCCATGGAGGTGTCAACAGACTCGTGGTATGCTTCGTCCTCCTTACTGATCGCGTACAGTACTTCTGCAAGGGCCCCTGGTGTGCTGCCTCTATCTTTAATGCGTGCGCTCACGGCAGCTGTAATTGAGTGCTAGCGGTTCGGAGAATCTTGTCGCCCGTGCCCTTTCTCTCTGCAAAATCGCATCGCGTCCGGGCCTTCAGAGCTGCAGGCTCTGCAGCAAAGCGCCTCGGGGTTAGTGTAGAGGGAGCGCACCGTCAACCGCGGCCCTTACCAAAGGGCGCTTTGGTAAGGGCCGCGGTTGACGGTTGCCCCGTTCCTGGCGTCACGGCGGTCTCAGGCATAGTGTGATCCATAAGAGGTAAGTGCAGGGGGTTGGGTAGAGCTGCCATGTCAATTACCAGTACTTTTCTGTTGCGGCATTTCTTTCGCGCTATGTAAGCGCTAACTGCTTTAGAGAAGGCTGTGAAATGCGGAATAGGTTAGTGTCTTGTCCCCGGTCATGGGCAAAACGGCTGCTGCCCATTCTTCGGTCTCCACGACACGCTGAAGGGCACATTTGCCGTGATACTCTCCATGCAATGACCTGCCGCTTTTCAACAATGTTTCACAAATGCGTTCGTGTACGATTTGAAGTGCATGTGACTCATCGCAGGATTTCTTCCGCATGGTTTCTCGGAGATCGATTGAATTGAGATCGGTTGAATTGAGTAGAGCTCGGGCCTGGGTGTGCATGAGTCTCGTTTCAAAGTGGTTTTCTAAGGCCTGGAAGGCAGAGGTGATGGAACGGTGATTCCCACGGATGTGGTCAAAGTAATATCGACGTGCATCTTTCTCAAGGCAGTGGTACAGCATGTATGTGGCTTCAGTTGGGTCTACACGATGTTCCCAGATCGCGGCCATGAACTTGTCCTTGGTTGTAGTGAGGTCAGCTCCAGAGTGGGGTGTGCCTGAAAATTTAGGCATGTACTTGACGCACACAGCAGCATACTGTTTGTTTCGAGACGCCTGAAGTTTTGCAGTATCTCGGCTTACGGAGACCTGGGGCCGGTGGACTTCGGATGGGAGGCTGTGTTGTTGGAGTGGGAAGGGTCGGAAGCGGGGGATGAGGAGGCTTCGGCTCCTTGGAAATTCAAGCCTTGATGGCGAGGCTGTGCTCTTAGGGAGAACCCCTGGATAGAAGATTTGTGCCCAACATTCAACGGCGGCACGTGGTGGGGTCCCGTTTCCGCTGCAGGGAGCGCCGAAAGTCTTGTGTATCGGGGCACTCCTGTCTCGCTGCCTGTGTCCTTTGGGTCCTGTTCGCGAAATGCGCGCACAGCGGGTTGGGCGGTAGGGCTTACCAAAGTTCTGTAGTTTCGATACATTGCCAGAGCCTTTTCGAGTTCTGGACAACCGGGTTCGAATAAAAGATTCATCACATGCAATATGATGGTCCTTCCTCCTCTGACTGCAAATCCCAGAATCGGCATGACGTTGCGCAGGATAAAGAACAGACGGCTGGAGTGTAGCACTTCTTTCTGGGACAACGCAGTTATAAAACGAAGACTTGACTACGTCGACGCCTTCCTCATTTGAGTTCCCCTCCATTGATTCTCTCAAGCTGTCGCATAAATCGTTGATTATTCCATCGCTTTTCTGGGAGAGAGTAGCGATTTCGCGAATGAATTTGGCTGCCTTGACGTGGTCTGACGGAGGGCCGTCAAATGGCTGCCAAAAATATCTGGTTATCGAGCATCAGGGGCCTGTTGCGTTCGATTTTCTGAGTCTTGGTCTGGCATGGTTCAGGTACTGATGCAACTGTGCGTTGTACCGCTTCACCTTACTTCGAAGTGACGGTGAAGGGCGGTCAGGGAGGGTATCGTGCGGGTGTCACTGTGTGTCCTCTCGTAGGGCGGAGAGCGACGATAGGGACCGAAAACCTACTTGCACGGAGGCGCAACGAAAGACAAAGCGAGGTGCGCCTCAACCCACTCGGCTACCCTTAGGACAGGGTGGAGTGGCTGTAATGTAATGCGCCTGTCAGGAAGAGACGGAGGTCCGATGGTCCGACAAAAGCAACAACTGCCGACGGCACAGCTCTACGGAGCGTCCGACTCTCCCTTATCCCTTTACACGGGCTTGCGACCCGTGGTAACGCAGATCCCTGAAAGGGGGGGCAGAGAGAAAAGGCCCAGCCCAGGATCGATGCGGTAGAGACTTGCGAAGATAGGTGGTCGACGAGTGAGGGGTGGGGCGTGTGCGTACGAACCCCGGTTCCATTGGGTTGTAAGGCCAATGCTCGTTGAGCGTCTTCGACTCCTTGAATCGTGACATGGTCCTCGACGGGGGCGTCCTAGCGCAGCCCGACGGGATGATATCAAAATAGCAGCGCTACACCAACGTGCCGATCGATGGCTCAAAACACCTTCACCGGCTCGGTCGCAACCAATACCGATGATACCAACACTGACTTATACACACTATAAGCCCTTCGAGGGAGACGTCGTCGCAACAGTCTCCGTCGGAATGAGAACAAAGTAGCAGCGCCACGTCAACCTGTCGCCCAATGGCAAGGACACTAACACCGGTTCGGTCGCAACCAATACCGATGGTACCAGCACAAGATAAAGGAAATAGATGGAAATGGAGAAAGAAAAGGATAGGTAAATAATGGAAAATGGAAAAGGAAAGGGATCCCCGAGTGCAGAAGGAGAACGTCAGCGACGTAGAAGGGAAGCCCTTCGTTAGATTCAAGCGGTCTTCGACGAAGGAGAAATACAACTTCCGGCAACTTGGTTACCTTTACTGACTTGGTGGTCCATGGGCTTGGGTATATTGTGCCCGGCCGGAGCAACTACAGTGGTTCGAGGCGCTGGATCCAAAATCTAATTTAATGTGAGCCAAATTAATGCTAACTAATTAACTAAATAAAATTAAATAATTAAAAATTAAAACTGTGCAATTATTCACACGTGTGTCCCCCAACCCGGACTATTTTCATTCCTTATAAAATTCCTTTCCGTTCATCCCTATGTAGAGCCCTGTATTGCACTACAGTAGCGAGTGATTTCGAGGGTGTTGTGATTCTGCCTTACTGTTTGAAGAGCTCGTCCCTCATCTCTCCCTGGGGCGTGAGTCGCAGTCTACGTCTAACCTAAATCCATCGGGGGATCCACCTGATCGACGACGGTGACCTAGAATCACCGATAGTTCGGCTTGTGTCGGTCGCGTCCGTGCTGCACACTTGTGCCAGCCTGGACACGTCTGATGTGTACAGCAACGAGGGTGAGGAGAGGGAGGTGCGAAGTGAGGATGGAGTGTGGGATGAGCTTCATGAACAAATTTAGTGTAGGAGAGACTCAAGACCTTGGTCGTGTTTACTGAGGGAAGGAGCGACGGCGGTACAAAGTACCGTGGGGGAGCTATGTACAAGTGTAACATACGACAGAGAGTGGAGGATAGGCGGTGGCAGCATCAGCGGAAAAACTAACATACAACTATCGCCGCGCTTGGTGCTAGTGTGACGGATATCCGTAGCGTGGAAAGTTGTTGAGTAATGATCATAGGTTTGAGGCGTCTCGTGAGCAGTGGGCGGGGTTGTCTCGGGAGGGGATCTTTACGGGCGTGATGCGTTTGCAGAGGACTTGCTCCTTGACGTAGTGGTATTTGACGTCTATGTGATTCGATTTCGTGGTTGGATATTGGGATTTGGGAGTGGTGATTGTGCCGGTGCTGTCTATGTGGAGGGAGGTTGGGATGGAGAGGTCGAAGGCACGAAAGTCGTGAAAGAGGTTCCGGAGACAGTTCGTGTGTTGGGATGCATGGAAGGCGGATATGTACTCTGCTTCCCACGTGGATGAGGGTACGAAGTTTGGCGATTCGATTGCCAGGCGATGGGTCCGTTTCACCAGAATGCGGCAAAGCTGGATGTCGAGCGGCTTAGGTCTAGGCAGGACGCATAGTCTGAGGCGGAGTATGCGAGTAGGAATTGGGATGGCATGGGATTTGTGTAGGTGATGCCATGGGTGTGTGTGTGACAGAGGTAGCGGAATACTATTCGCGGTTAGTACCCGCTGGGAGGCTTGCCAGTGACGCTGGCATGGATCGTGGTAGTATCAGCCGAGAAGACTTGTGATGAATGCGAGGTCGGGGCTAGTGCTGTCGGCGAAGTATCGGAGGCAGCTGATGGCTGCCGAGTAGAGAGTGGAAGCGGGTAGTCTGGCCTCATCCTGGTGGCGTGCGGAGAGGACATTTGTATCGTAGGGGGTAGGGCTTGGATGAAAAGCTTCCATGTTTAAACGTTTAGGGATGTCTGCAAATGAATGCAGGTTGGCTGATGGAAAATGATGGAAGTGGGTGTGCGGTCCACTCTCCAGCCGAGGAAGTGACGGACGGGGCCGAGGCTCCTAACGGTGTATCGGGAGGCGAGCTTGGTACGGGTGACCTCGTGGAGGGGGCGATGGTTGCTGATGGCGAGGAATTTATCGATGGTGGTGACGAAAAGAACAAAGTGTGAGTTGCATTCGCTTCGGAGCATGAAAGTGCAGCTGTCATTTGTAAGGCGTCTGAAGTGCCATGGTTTAAGATTGTTTGCGATGCCTGAGGTGAATATTTTGCAAGCTTGTTTAGTGCCATAAATGGTGCCTGTCAGTACACCAACATGTCCGGGGTATTTGTGTGATCCGTCAAACTGAGGGGGTTGATGTACGTATATTGTCTCTTTTGGGCCGAGGATCTCATGGATGAATGCAGACTCGAGGTCCCAGTGTTCAGCTATGAGTGAGGCGCTGGCGGTGAGGGCGAAGGCGCAGCGGACAGAATCCCGATCGGCTACAGGGCTGGAGATGTTGTCGGGGTCGTAGTGGACGTGGGGGATTTGTTTGTCGTCGCGAGCCGTGCACCGAGTTTTTCGGGAGATAGAATTGCCTGCTGTAGCATAAACACCGCCAGCGGCGGAGGGGTGTTGCTAACAGTCCAACGTTGACCCTGGAAAGGCGGAAGATGGGGGACTCCTCCCGCTCACGGAACCGGGCACGGGCCCGGTAGCAGCGTGGTAGAGCGGGTCGGGGTATGTTGCGCGCACGCGCGATCGCACGTGCGCTCGAGGCGTCGATACGTTCGAGCGTATTGACGCCTCGATGCCCCGGAGCAGCGCCGGGTGACGTACTAGCACTGACGGGCGGAGGCGGATCTCGGCTCGCTCGCGTGCCGGCGCGACCCGACCCGTGCCGTTTCCAAACTCAAAGGCGCGCGCAGAGGTGCTGCGCTAATTAGAGTAAGCTGGAGGATGGCTCGGCGGTCGTGGATCGTGACCAAGTTACCCTGGTTCTCTCCCGCCGGCGCCCTTCCTCCTATTTAATATACAAGTCGAAGTTATCATAGTATGGTACAGTACGGAACTATTGTACAGCGCACGTCGTCCCGCACTGTAGTACTGAAGTCACCGGTCTGACAGCACACGTGTCGTACACGTGTACCGGCGTGTGCGATGTAAGATATGCACGCGCGGACGCTTTAAGGTCCGTACCTTACAGCGGTAGATCTAATTGCAAATCTAATTTATACCGTAGTCGTAGGCAATTATGCAACATGGCCCCCCAATTTAGGGTGAACGTCCGAGTTCACAACGGCTTGTAGAGGTGGCCATGTCGATTCCCGTAGCTTTCCGGGTCGTGTCCGAAGTCGCAAGTACGTTGCCGATTCCATTGGGTTCAAGCCCGGTCCGCCGTCGGTCCATTGCTCCTCTCCCCCTTCGCCGTCTCCTTATCCCCGACGTCGTCCCATGTCGCCTCGTATTCCCCTTTTTTCCACACGTCCTTCCTTCTCTCCGCATCGTCGCCGTTCCTTCGCATCGCGTCGCCCGTCCCTTGTTTCCCGCCTAGGACTCGTCGGGATCCTTCCTCTTAGTGGGTGACTCCGACCCCGGTTCTTCGATGTCAGTGCCCCTCGAGAACCCATCGGTAGCCCCGGGGGCGATCCCCTTGTTGACTGTAGACGCTGCCCCCCGTGGGGAACTTATTTCCCGTCCAATCGAGCCCCCTTCGCTCCCTCGTGCCACCTTACCGCCGTTCCAGAAATCCCGAAGCGCCGGGGACTCGCCCCCGTCAATCGAGTTTGTCCCCGCCTCGACACGTCCTACTTTTCCTGCCGTCGATACTGCCGTTGCTCGAGGTCCATCCTCGGCTGTGGAGGGGGACGATGCCGGCACGAGGTGGTTTGGTTCCCCTTTAGAGCGGCCTGCCCCGCTGCCCGTCGTCGGGAGTGACGATGAGTGAGCTCTTATCCCATGATCGCCTCCGCCCCGACCTGCTGCGTGTTCGTCGAGTATACGAAGCAGGCGGGGCGGAGGAGGCCTCCTAGATGCTGGGGCGGCTCACCGTGGACGGCGTTGGTGCGGCGTACCAAATCCCCGACGCCATCCACAGTGAGCGGACCTTCGCGTACAGTGTGAGCGAAGTCGACCACGTGGATCAGATGGCGTCTTATCTGTCTGGCCCCGGTCGCCGTGACCCTCGTCGGTTCATTCTGGCCGCCGTGTCGGGGCTGTACGTTAGCCCCAGATCGTATGCCTATTGTAAGGCGAGAGCTGCGTTACAAAAATTCGCCCGCTCCCTAATGCGTCTGCACGGCGTCGCGATCGCTCATCACGATTGGGCGGTATATCGACGTTCGGACGAGGAAGACGGGCGAGTCTTCCGTGCGTCTGCCTTCGAGAGAGTACTGTCGCCGGGAGATTTCCCACCGCTCCCCGCCGTCGTAAGGGAGGCACTCCCTTCGTTAGGGGTGCCCCCTCTTCTCCCTTACGTTCTAAAGCACTTTGGCCTCACTTGCCCCGATCCGCGGCATGGCGTGCACACGGCCGTAATGCTCAATCTGGAAAGGGAGTCGGCCTGGTCCTTGGGCAACGCCCTCATGACCGAAGTGTCCGTACAAGGCCGCGGTTTTTTGCAACCGCCCGAGGGGCTGGGGTTATTGGGAAGGGTAGCGGCGGACCATCCCCGGGTGCCCATGCATCCCCTTGAGCGGAGAACTACGCACGTGTGTTGGGTGTGTGCGGCGGTGTTGGAGTTGATCCACCGCGCCGAAGAGGTGCCGGAGCGCCACCGACGTCCGTGGACAGATTTCACTACCGGCGAACGTAGTATCTTTCTCGCCTTCCAACTGGAATCCGATGCCTTCGTCGCGCGCTCCCTTCCGAAGGCGCCCTTGCCCCTAGTAGCCCTGTACGCGGTGGCGCGTCGGGTCCCTCGCGCGGGAGTCGCAAAGGTAGCGCCATCGGGACCTGGATGGTGAGGCCGTCGCCGTTGAGGGAACGGGCAGGAACACCTTTCGACCCCCTACCGTTTGCAACGGCCGCTATGGCTCCTTGGCGGGTCCTTTCGTTGTCCAGGTTCCGCCCCTTAACCCGCCGGCGGGTGAAGATCCACTGGATAAGCCGGCGAGTCGTCGTATTTTGTCGGCACGTGCCGATTTCAGGCCCATCACTGGCTTATCATAGGCCCTGGCGACGTCGTGGGATCGTCCGTGGCAAATCGGCGGCCTCCTCCGTAAGTTAGCGTCGTGGTACCTGTTGCGTAGCGACGAGGCTCGCTGTCTGGGTACCGAGCGCGAATCATACGCCTCCGAATTACGGCGGTTGAAGGACGAGGTGGAGGCTTTACGTCAGGCATCGGTTGAGCAACCGAACGCTCCCGAGCGGCGTCATGTTGAACGGGATCGCTACCGACGAGAGCGTGATGAGCTCCGGTCCCTCCGTGTGGGTGCTCCGTCCATGCCGCAGCACGCCATGTGCGACCCCTACGAGGACCGGGGGTACGTACCTCCTCGGCCGTATGAGGCCGCGCCATCGGATTGCGCGGACATTCGCTGGTCGCAGGACGAGGAGGTTGCGATGCCTCCGCTGGCAGGCGTAAGGGTGGGGGTGCCTCGACACCCCAGTTATTGTCCGTCGAACCTCCACATCCCGGGTCCCTCGTCCTCACTGGACGGCCCAGAGCAGTGATTGTGCCACTCCGATAGTTTACCTCCCTCCGTCCGTAGAGCCACTGGGGCCATTTGTCCGTGCACGGACTCCCGCAGGGAGTCAATCCCCGCAACCTTCGCCGGGTCCTCGCCTTTTCGCCGTACAGAACCTCCTTCACTACTCGTCGGTCCACCTCCTGGTCACTTTTTCGGGACCTCTGCCGTGTGTCGGCCCACGGCGTGCGCCGGATCCCCTTCCCTTCGTGCAAGCGACTCCCTCACTGTTCGATCGTCGTCAACTCCCTGCCCCTCCTGGACGTCGTTGCCGACGTTGCGTGCGGGTCCCTATCCCCACGCCAACTTCCTTTGGTCCCAACTTTCATTTCTCAATCCCCGACATCCTCGCCGTCGGTCTTTGGGTAGTCCTGTGCGTGTTATCCATGTGCGTGCGATACCATTAACCTTGGAGACCGCAGTGGGTAATCATCTTGTTCGCAATTCCCCTTCTGGCCTTCGGCGAGAAAGCGTGGCTGACGGTCACGCCGGTACCCTCGTCTGTACGGGTTCCGAGTCCCCTGCGCGGCGGGAGTGTTTCGTCGACCGTTCCGCCCGCGTTCTTCGTTTTTATTTGGAAGACAGCGCGCCTCCGTAGCTGGGCACGCCGCATCGCATTGACCCTAACTACCGCAGGGAGCTCCACCTCCGACATCTGGTTTTCTCCTGTCGTCTAAGGCGGTGTAGCTCTCGTCCTACGGGGGCGCTCGGCGATATGCGGAGGAACCTTCTCCTTCCAAAAAGAGGGGGGAAGCAGGGTCTTCTCGCCGCGTCTCCTTCCTTCGTAACGGAGTTCGGTGCCGATGCCTCGTGAAGACGGGCGACCGGGTGCGTCAGCGCGGCGACTCGCGATGAGGTTGCCTCCGGCTGCGGGACAAATATTCTACTACAGCCAGGGACCTAAGACCCGTACGAGATTCAGGGTCGACCGGGCTGAACCACAATCATTACAACTCGCTATAAAAATTGCCGATAGACTTGGTGGTCTCTTCAATAGTGGTCAGAACTACTTCGGATTCGCAAGATCAACGCCTAGTTTCACCTCTGCGCCTACACCAATGCAAATTGGGAACATACAACCACGCAGAAGTACGAAACTGTCCCCAGCAGAAAAATAGCGAAGAATTGAGCATAGGTTATGCTTTGTCTGTGGTAAACCAAACTGCATAGCCAGAAATCACTGCAACAACCAGAGGCCTAGACCTAACGGGCTTTCCCAAATGAAAAACTAGTTGTTTCGTCAAATGAAGTCGGCACATTGGCCGATAAATGTACTATAGCCGAAGACAAAACTCCAAAAACACAAAAAATGATAAAATACAAAAAGAAACAGAATTCAAAAGAGAGTAACGGTAAAAAGTCCGTCAAGGTATGTGCATCCTCACCATACTAGAAGAAAGGAAATACAAAGAGGCAAGCTCTACTAGTATTCGGCGGGGAGGTGCAAGATGCAGCCGACAATTCCCGTTGCACTATTCTGGTAGACAGTGGGTGCGAGGAAACAGCAATATCAAAGCATATGCAGAGAAATTGAAGATGAGAAATGAGAATACTAACCTGCGGGGCAGAACTATGGGACCGAACATTTGTTCCTATGGAACGGTGTTGCGAGAACCTTATCATACGGATTGAGGAAGCTACTATTACCGTACGGCCATACGTGGTAGACTGGATTGTTTGCGATATAATCCTAGGCAAGACGTGGTTATCCGAAGCCAACCCCTTAATCGATTGGAAAATGAACCGTATGCTCCTTAAACAGAAGGAAAGGTTAATAACTCTGGATGCAGAGGCTCATAAGCATGGGGAAGCTGTAGTATAACTACCAAAAGAATTAGATTAGAAATTGGATCCGGCTGTGTAAGGCACGAACCTTACAGACAGCCGGTACCACACGTGCACGGGGGCACGCGCCCCCACGTGTACTATACGTGTACGACACGTATACAGTCAGCCCCGTCGGCTGACAGTGCCGACTACAGTAGTGCTGCATAGTACAGTACGTACTGTACTAAGCTACGATAGACTAATTGTACATTAAATAACGGAGCGGACCGGCGGCGGCCAAGGGGGACAAGCACGGACTTGTCCACGACCTACCGCCTAGGTCTGACTTCCAGCTTATCCTAAGGAAGCTTCTGTTAGCTACCTTAAGGCGAGACCGAGCGCGGGTAGAGGACGCACGAGCACGCGAGCGAGCCTAGATCCACCTCCGCCCGTCAGCGCTGGAACGTAACCCAGCGCTGCTCCGGGGCGTCGAGGCGTAGATCGGCCCGCGCGTGTGCGCGTCCTCCCCCCGATCCCGCTCTACTACGCTACCCGGGCCCGTGCTCCGGTTTCGTTAGCTGGTCCGACTTCCCCCGTCTTCTCGTACGTACGGGTCTTCCAGGACTAAGCATACACCCCTATCCGTTTAGGGGTGTTTATGCTACAGAAGCCCGTCTGACATACATGCTTACGAGTAAACAGTTCGTGAGGCTAGCAATAAAGCAGAAAAGCACCATATATCATGTCCTATTGAAACCTTCTCAAGAAGAAGGAGAAAATACAATAGAGTCAAGTGGAAAGGACGATTACATGAAACAGTTAGACAGACTCCTGGAAGAACACAAAGGCGTATTCCCGCAAAATCTGCTTACAAGATTACCTCCGAAAAGATCCATTGAAATAGGAATAGACTTAGAAAAGGATGCAAGACCCAAAATGGGTCCCATCCATAAACTTTCAAGAAAAGGGCTGGAAGAAATGAAGAAGCAGCTAGAAGAAGCCCTTGGAAATGGATTCATACGCCCAAATATAAGTCCTTGGGGTAGCCCTCTCTTGTTCACTACAAAGGAAGATGGTGGCCCAAGAATGTGCATCGATTATGGAGCACTCTACAAACAGACTATTAAGAACCAGGTACCCTTACCGAGAATCGATGATGTATGGGATCAGGTAGGAGAATCGAAAAACTTCTCCACCATTTATCTAATATCTGGGTATCATCAAATAAGGTTAAGGGATGCTGATACTCAAAAGACAGCATTCCGGACTGGATATGGTCAATACGAATTCCTAGTAACGCCCTTTGGATTAAGGGGGCCCCAGGATGCGTCCAGACCCTCATGAACAATATCTTCGGACAACACTTGGATAAGTTTGTCCTTGTCTACTTAGACGACATCCTTATCTACAGTAAAACGAAAATCATCTGAACCATCTTTGGGCAATACTGCAAATATTGAAGGAGCATCAACTATACGAGAAGCACTCAAAGTGTAAATTCCTTTATCATAATCTTGAGTACCTTGGCCAGATAATCAGTGAAAATAGCATTCAAGTGAACCCAAAGAAAATTGAAGCTGTACAGAAATGGGAAGCTCCTCGCAATGTAAAACAAAATCAAAGCTTTCTTGGACTTTGTAACTACTACTGGAGATTTTTAAAGGGCTTTGCAACGATAGCAACCCCTTTATAAAATATATCAAGAGAAGATACAACTTTTCAGTGGGGCCCTTCACAAAAAGGCGCATTTGAAGAACTGAAGAGCAGACTAATAGAGGCTCCCGTACTTCGATATGCAGACCCCAGTTTACCGTATGAAGTAACTTCTGACGCATCTCAAACAAGTTTTGATGCTTCTTGACGCAATCTGACGAAACCGGATGTCGTCCGGCAGCATACACTTCACGGAAACTGAATAAAGCAGAACGAGGTTACAGTACACATGAAAGAGAACTTCTCTCTATTGTGTACTCTTTACAAACTTGGAGACCATACCTACACGGCTCGAAGTTCAAGATACAGACTGGCCATCATCCATTAAAATCCTTGGATTCACAACGAACCTTATCCCGAAAACAAACCCGATGGGTTCAATTCATGCAAGAGTTCGACTACCACATTGATTAAATCAAAGGATATCAGAATACAGTAGGTGATGCATTATCGAGACAGTATCAGGAATTCCTGCACTTAAGTGCATCAGACATAAGCCATTGTTGTGAAACAGTTGATGGCATTTACACTTGTGAGGGTGGATGAAAATATTCTCAAAGGCCATGAACGCGAGTACAGAAAGGACCCAGATTTCAAAAATGCGTTGGGAAACCCAGTTGCCCCGTTCAGTAAGAACAGAACCAGCATTTACTTTGAGAACAAGCTTTGTATTCAAAAATGCAGGATCAGAGAAATCATGTTGCACGATAATCACGAATCTCTCCATGGTGCACATCGAGGACTCAAAAAGACATTACAGTTTGTCAGGAGACATTTGTATTGGCCTAGTATGAACAAAGAACTACATGAATACATCAAGACATGCCCGAAGTGTCAAGAAGCCAAAAGCCTAACCCAGGATAAACTCGGAACACTCATACTATTTCCACCACAACCAAAGAATGGGAACAGGTATCTATGGACTTTATTTTAGATCTGCCGAGGACGAATACGAACAAAACTGCTATAATTGTTGTTTTGGACAAACTCTCGAAACACACTCATTTATTCTAATTGAATCAAACCATACTGCCAAGGGTGCAGCAGAGGTTTTCTACTACGAAATATACAAACATCACGGTCTTCCAAGAAAGATAATATCGGATCGTGACACAAGATTCACAAGTGCTTTATGGAATGCAATCATGAAGCTACTACGAGTCAAGTTAAACATATCAACCGCCTTCCATCCTCAAACAGATGGACAATCAGAAAGAGCATTCAGAACATTGGAAGAAATGCAACGATGCCTTGTAAGCTATACTAGAAGAGACTGGAGTAAACACCTACCAGGACTCGAGTTCGCGTACAATAATCACATAAGTGACACAACTAAACAAACTCTTTTTTCCTAGAGAATGGTCATCACCCACTCTCTGTTTCTGACTCCTACACTCTGACGTAGCAGAAACTCCTAATGTGAGCACGCAAAGGTTTTTGGAGAACTTAAGAAGACCCAATGATATGGAAAAGCTGTCCATCACAGCTTCGAACGAACAAAACGACGAACAAGTCAAAAAACATAGAAGAGACCATTAATTTAACCAAGAACACCAATTAATGCTCTCCGCGAAGAACTTACCGCTCAAGACAGGAAGAAACAAAAGCCTATCACCGAACTACATTGGAACATTCGAAGTCATCGCCATTCTAGCGGTCGGAAACGCATAAAAGTTGCAACTGGCAGAAAAATATCATAATCTTCATGCTACATTCCACATATATCTTCACAAACCATACTACGACGATCAATACATAAGAACCATCGAATTCGACTCTACGTTTCAGACCAAAGACAAGTCGGCGCCTAAAATTGACATCATATCCCACTGCAACACTCAAGACTCTCTCGAAATTTTAGTATCAGAAAACTCAAGACACATAATTCAAGACAAATGGATTAATGAACAAGACATTCCAAGTCAAGAGCCTTCTAACTAACGTTACGTCAACTCCATCACATACTATCCGCCGTCAAGCTTATTCGAGGACGAATAAACATCCTAAAAGGGGAGTAGTTGTAAGGTATAAAGGACACAAACAGTATGAATGTCTTTTGTTTTATGAGGTATAAAGGACACACACAGTATGGATGTCTCTTGTTTTATACTTTAAATAAGCATGCTGTGCATGTCATTCTAAAAGGGACTGACTCCTAGGTTCTTTAAAAGAATGGCATAGAACCGCACTATAACTTCTAAGCCATACCTGAAAGACTTGTCAAAGGAGGAGTACAGTATCCAGTAGTATTATAGAGGGTGGTCGGGGAGGTTGAAAGAAAGGACAGAAGCGATTGTATGGAGACTAGTCGTAGAATGAAAGGATAGTTTATTGTAGTCTAGCATGTATCGTATTGTTCTAAGTTTCAGCTACGATGCAGATGGTTTAGAGTAATCTTACCGTTCGGTTTCTTATGTCCTTTTTGGAGATGCATTATCGATGGAATAAGGGCGGTAACCTTTCTTTCATTTTCTTCTATAATCTAGGCAGGCAGTGCAGCAAATTATGAACTAGAAAATGGTACTGTCTCTCAATGCAACCGGCAAGGGAAAAGCTTTGTGTCCGTCGCGGTGAAAAAGCATCATTAAAGTTGGAATTCAGAGCGGGTAGTGAATGCATTGATACATTTTACTGTAGTACATCGTTTCTTTACTTCGTGCCAGTGATGATTAATTATCATACACGGAAACTCACTGCGATCTGCTGAGAATCATCTGGATTTACAGAACACTTGGGGGAGAGAAACCAATGCAGGGTGTGCACAAAACGGCTGATCATCTCAAAGCCTATGAATCGACCCGGGTAAACATGTTCCGCAGTGCACATGCCCTTTACTAGATGTCCTCTGAAAATCGGCCACCCACAGACAGAAAAGAGCAATTCTACATCCTTGGGCAGGATCATAGCTCAGCCGATGTGCTACTGCGCTCTTTGACTCGATGCAAATCCTGGCGTACAAGATATCGGTATTTCGGCTGAGACCTTCTGCGTTCAACGTACTTTCTCCGGCGGAAGGTTCACTGTATATGGAACAGATGAAGGATTCCGGCCGATCGCCAGGAAGCATCACCACATCCAGTTCCTTCTCCCGAAAAACAAACGTCTTTTTTCGAATTTTCGTTGCTGTTGCGACAGTGTCCCCAGACATCAAGGCAAGGCCCCAAGAACTTGGACCCTTCATAGACCAGATGGACCAAACAGTATTGCTCGGGAGTAGTGAAATCGATCCACCGCTACCGTCTCTGTTGAATATGAGAGAAGCGCAGTCTGTCCCAGAGGAACCAGCAGCACATACTCGACGTACCAAATGCCCAGCATTATCTTCAGAAACGGAATCAAGTACAATGAAGTCTTTGAAAGGCATTTTGGCCTACCTTAACGACCTTCCTTCGTCTCGAGTGAAATATTGAGTGGCAATGTACTGGCAAGGGCGTTTAGATGTTAATTGCAAGCCTCCGGAAAAACTAGCGCAACGCCAAACTCTCTGTTTTTATTTGTAATCGAGGCGAACTGCGCCGCGTCGTGGCGCGCGCGGTGATATTTTTTATGAAAACTATTGCGCTGTCTTCTGGTCCGATAAAACACTGGAGTCCTCGGAGACAGCAAGTGCTCAGCGCCAAGCGAGGGAAGTCACTTCGGTTGGCTGAACGAGTGAAGCGTTTTGGCTCTTTTGGCGCACTCTTCGCGGGAGAAGTTGTGCTGCGCAATATTTGAGACCATGCAGTGGTTGAACGTGGCCTTTCTCACTGCGTTTGGGCGCTTTCAATAGTGCTGAACGAAGCAGACTGGCCGGAGGAATGCTACGGCCAGAGCGAAGCTTCCACCTCAGTGTTTGCAGTTTTTAGCTTTCTTTCAGGTGTATTTGAAGACTGGCCTTGACGTTTGCATTCAGCCGTTTGGCCAATGACGTCCGAATGGGCGGCTTTCCTTGTGAGGACTGGCTTGCCCAATGGCTTCATGACGATTAGGTTCGCAGGACCACTGCCATCGCTCACAATAGTTAGACCGCAGCCTTGTGGTCAGGACAACCAAACCGGCGCGCATTCCCCACGAAAGATAGGTTGAAAGAGTTTCCAGCGCAGAGTGGCCTCGCATGCTCTCCTCTGTTGAGAGGATTACAAAACAGTAAAATGGAGCAGAATTGTACAGAACACGTGCGACAGCACACGTGAGAAGAGCAGAGACAATGGAAATGGACGAAACAGACTAAAATCATCAGAAGCTTCTCTCGTGACGTGGCATGAAATAAGGCCGTTCTGTTCGCTGTTTCTGACCGCCGCACAAAATCTCACCCTTTGTTCAATCCTCTGTGCCGTGCTGCACCAGGATTGCCGCAAGATGGTCACTGTTCGGCTGGGTCTACGGAAGGCATGTGCTTCCATTCCACGTCTTTTAATAGAGAGGGAGGTGTCCTGCAGCACTGGTGAAGTAAGGACTGTAGATAGACGGATTTGCTCAGCAAGAGGCGCATATCCTGGTCCTGATCGGGCTGCTGTGAGCTCGGCCTGGAGGTGAATCGCTCGCGCTGTGCTTTGACCAGGTTTGCCATAGATGTCCCATGACATCCGGTGGGGTTGAACTCTTTGTGTTTTGGTTACAGACGTCTGCATATGTTTTTGCTTGTCTCTTTCGGCTTGTGTGAGCTTTTGAGCTAAAGAACACGAACGCTATCCACTGTTTTGCGAGTGCGGGCCTACAGTCGTAACATCGAAAGCATACTACCCTTCGAAGCGTACACGAGCAATTACTCGGCAACGCAATTATCTATCATGCATAGCGCACTCCAACAGAATTCACGATTATCATATATATGCATGGTCGCCTGCAGTGTGCTTTGGAACAGTAATTCCTCTCTAAAAGTGATGTCCCCCTATAAAGCAACAACAGAAGCTTCGATTCACTCCATATCCCAGGAGTCCGCCTCCCGACTGTCAAGGCCCGCCGCATTGCTGATCTGTGCCTCATCGGCTGCAACAACCTTTGCCCTCGCCTCACAGGCACGTCGCGTCTCGGCGCTCGCCGAATATTCTACAGCCGCTTCTGCGCCCGCTGCGTCTGACGTCAAAAGCACTCCGGAGATTGTTTTGTACCAGTATGGGGTCTGCCCGTTTTGCAAAAAAGTCCGCGCCTACTTGGACTTCCATGATCTTTCGTATCGCGTCGTTGAAGTCGATCCGCTGCGCAAGACGGAGCTGGCAAAGTTTGACAAGTCTAACAGGAGGGTCCCCCATCGCCAATCGTTAACGGCGAGCAAGTGAAAGGCTCGAGCGCCGTTATCGAGCGCGTCGCTACACTCATGGAGCACGGCGGCCACGCGAAGCCCAGCGAGGTGGAGCGACAGTGGCTCGCGTGGCTGAATGATAAGCTCATCCATTTAGTCGCCCCGAACACATACCGGACGATGAATGAGAGCTTGCAGACATTTGACTACATCGCGGACAAGGCCAAGTTCTCGTCTGGGCAGCGGGGGACAATCCGATATTCTGCGGCAATCGCGATGTACTTTGTCGCGAGGAAATTGAAGAACAAGTATGGTATTGATGACGAACGGGAGGCTATTTTGGGAGCTTTTCAGGAGTGGACGAAGGCGATTAAGAAGGGGGGTGGCAAGCTTTTGGATGGGAGGGAAAGTCCTGGCGTCGCAGATTTGAGCATGTACGGTGTGCTCAAGAGCATTGAAACCTTTGATACTTTCACGGAGGTTAAGGGAAAGAACGAAGACCTTGCTGAGTGGTTCAACAAAGCGAAGAATGCCGTCGGGCAACCAGCCGTTACCGTGAGAGAATGAGAAAATTGGGAGCGGAGATTTTGCTTGCGTGAACGCCAACCTGATTAAGCTTCTTTCTTTAAGGTCATAAGAAGGAAAAGTCGGTCTATCGATCCAGCGCTGGGTGTTTCGACAAGTGTACAAGTAATGCAGCGAACAAGTGTGGGGATGGATGGAAAAAGGGTCACGTTACGTAAACTAGCAAGCGAGTCAGTTAACATTTCCAGAGAGGGGATGTGCGAAACTTTCATTCAACGCGATCAATGAGATTGCGGAAATGCAGCTGGACATCGATGAGGACAGTCCTTAAGCCGATTCCTCTGTCTAGTTGATTTTACTAGGTATGTACAACGCTATGAGGTTAAAAGGACAAAACCACGCTCTACAAAGGTGGTGATTCGTCGTACTATGAACATGCAAGCGTGCAATGCTCACATGCTTCTGCCGTGACTAAAGAAGACCCACGAACGGTTGCTTCCAAAAAGGCGCGATAGGTTTGACGGGATGGAGCCGAAGTAGTAGGAGCACAAATGGAAGCTGTTACCCCTAGTGTCGACCAAGACGCGCGTTGCGATCTGTGAAGAAAGCAGGCATGCGAAACATGAGCCCGTCACGGACGTGTTGGTTGGCACAAAATGGGCTCAACCCGCAGTGATCTCCGCATGGCACCCCGCATGGCACTAGGTGTATAGGGCGGGGCAGACATTAAGCGGAGGTGATAGCGCGTCCTCTATGCCTACTACCGGCACAGGTAATGGCCACTCCTCGTACCCTCGGCGGTGTCCTTTCCCAACTTGTGCGACATCCTGGGGCACATCGAGTGGCTTCTGCGCCAGCTCGGTAAAGCGCCTCTCCTTCTCTCTGTGACGTCGCCAGGCGTCTCTGGTCTGCAACTGGAGCGAGTGAATCATGTCGGAGACGGACGTGGAAGTCTTCTTGGCGCGCGGCGGGGCAAAATGGCGCGGGCATGCCATATCTGGATCTGTGGACTGTGCAGGGAACCGAGCGATGATAGGCAGTGGGCGGACGTGGGGCAGCATCGGAGAGTCGAGCTGACGGGGAGTGAAGCGGATGCGGGTGCGGCGGGGCGGGGCGGGGTTCGCGGGCGGGGCGACGGGTGCGGGCGGGGTGGGCGGGGGAGACGGGAAGAGCTCGATGAGCGGGGGCTGCGGGAAGTGGGCGTCGTAGGCGGAGAAGAAGGTCGGGGCCGCGGGCGGCTCCCAGTGCGCGGGTGCGGGCGCCGGCGCCGGCGGAAGGGAGCGGGCCTCGTTGCGCGTCTTCGTCGCTCCCAGGATCCACAGGAAGACGAGGCAGGTGAGCGTCAAGAGCGAGAGGAGGTAGAGACCGGAGAAGAAGATAACGAAAAAGTCCATCGCGCGGGGGGGGGGGGGGGGGGGGAAAGAATGGGGGGCAAGGGATGGGGGGGGGGGGGGGGGGGGGTCCCAGGGGGGAAAAAAAACCGGGGGGGGGGGGGGGCAAGGGGGAG
>NW_005178979.1:96832-102783 GCF_000350225.1 Chondrus crispus
TACAGAATAGTTTCTCTCGGCTGCGTCTAACGTTCTTGAAAAGAACCCGATGGGTTTACGTTGCGCATCCGGATGCGTTTGAAATAATGCAGCGCCGATTTGATAGTCGCTTGCATCGGTGTCTACCGAGTATGGTAGGTCCTTCTTCGGCAGCGCTAACACCGGCGGTGCCAAGATAGTGTCCTTGACATTATGAAAAGCTTTCTTGCACGGTTCGTCGAATCCTTCCAACTAGACCGGTTGTCCTTTCTTCAATAGTTGATTGAGCGGATGGGCGATTTTCGCGTAATGTGGGACAAACCGGCGGTACGCTTCGCAGGGGGAGCAGATACCGGGAGGAGGCGTGGACAGAGGTGAAGTATCAAAACTTGATACACATCGTACAGTATGATCGTCATGATCAAATTAAATTTGTTTGATGATGGCGATCATACCATGTGCCACGAGGGGAGCGCGGAAAAAGTTTGGAAAATTGTATAAATTTATGGAGGGCTATGACTAATTCAAGGACACGAAATGAAAGATATGGTGTGAGAGGTTTGCCTCATCTCACGAGGCAATCGTATTCACAATTTGGTGCGCGCTGCACTGGTTTTCCTCATTTTTAACAACGCCGCGCTGCACTGGTTTTCCTCATTTTTAACAACGCCGACACTACCGCTTCAATCCACTTTCTCTCACTCTCCAATCTCACTCTCCAATCTCACTCTCCAATCGTCAGAGAGACTGTAATCGCAGTATACATTCAATCCAAACCCAGTTTGTACTAGTGGAATGATCAAATTGAGAAAACGTCCAACTCGGACGTGCAACCGACACTAAACTAGTGATCAAATTGAGAAAAGGTCCAACTCCAAGGCGCAACCGACACTCCTCTATCACCGTTCTCTGGCGTCCAAATGATATTTAATACCTCTTGACGGAAGCGCCTGCGATTTGTGGTATATAATCACATCCACATACCGCTTTCACGAAATTTCTACAACTCACCTACATTACATACAGCTATATATATATATATTAAATTTACCAACCTTGCGCATATCCGTTCCTCTATGTTACAAACTTCCCTCTTGTCTGCTGATGCTGTCCAATGTTTTTAGATGCAGAGAGAGCTAATCTGCAAGGAAAACAAGGCCAACGCCCCTTCAGAAATTGAATTCCTCTGTGATAACCTCGTCCGCGGGCACGTTCACCGACGACAGCATCGACTTGACACTTTCCATAAAACCTACCGGACCGCAAAGATAAACAACTCGCGACGCAACGTCCGCGACGTGCTCGCCCAAGAAATCCTTTTCGACACGTCCTGAATACTTCTCAATCCTCTCTGATTCATCGCCCCCACCCTCCTTCTCACCCGCAACCTCTTTGCCCGAAATCAACTTGATCAGCTTTGTCCTTCCCTTCGATACTCTCGCGTGCCGGTGCAGTTCGTCCTTGAACGGCATGTCATCCTCACACCGTTCTTGGTGAACCACCACCATATCCGGCGCAACATTTCTCGCACCATCTGAGTGCGCACCAATGCCTCGCAGGATGGCCATGTTGGGCGTGATGCCGATTCCCCCGCTGACCAGCAGCATCTTCTCTGGCAACTCGTTCGTGTTGAACGACATCATGTCCCCACCGATTCCGAGCAGCTTCACCTGCAGTCCCACCTTCGCGTATTCATGCCCGACGCGCCCCCCGTGCGGAAACGTGTGTCCGTCGACTAACACGCACGCCGGACGCGACATGTCTCTTCCCGCAGCCGGCAGCGTCTGCCGGTCGCGAAGCGTGACGGGCTCATTGACCAATCTCATATCTAGGGGGTGCGACAGCTGCATGTAGCGCCTCTGAACGCATATCCGGGGGGCGCGACAGCTGCATGTAGCGCCTCTGAATGCATTTGCTGCCTTTTAGTACATCGTTTCTTTACTTCGTGCCAGTGATGATTAATTATCATACACGGAAACTCACTGCGATCTGCTGAGAATCATCTGGATTTACAGAACACTTGGGGGAGAGAAACCAATGCAGGGTGTGCACAAAACGGCTGATCATCTCAAAGCCTATGAATCGACCCGGGTAAACATGTTCCGCAGTGCACATGCCCTTTACTAGATGTCCTGTGAAAATCGGCCACCCACAGACAGAAAAGAGCAATTCTACATCCTTGGGCAGGATCATAGCTCAGCCGATGTGCTACTGCGCTCTTTGACTCGATACAAATCCTGGCGTACAAGATATCGGTATTTCGGCTGAGACCTTCTGCGTTCGACGTACTTTCTCCGGCGGAAGGTTCACTGTATGTGGAACAGATGAAGGATTCCGGCTGATCGCCAGGAAGCATCACCACATCCAGTTCCTTCTCCCGAAAAACAAACGTCTTTTTTCGAATTTTCGTTGCTGTTGCGACAGTGTCCCCAGACATCAAGGCAAGGCCCCAAGAACTTGGACCCTTCATAGACCAGATGGACCAAACAGTATTGTTCGGGAGTAGTGAAATCGATCCACCGCTACCGTCTCTGTTGAATATGAGAGAAGCGCAGTCTGTCCCAGAGGAACCAGCAGCACATACTCGACGTACCAAATGCCCAGCATTATCTTCAGAAACGGAATCAAGTACAATGAAGTCTTTGAAAGGCATTTTGGCCTACCTTAACGACCTTCCTTCGTCTCGAGTGAAATATTGAGTGGCAATGTACTGGCAAGGGCGTTTAGATGTTAATTGCAAGCCTCCGGAAAAACTAGCGCAACGCCAAACTCTCTGTTTTTATTTGTAATCGAGGCGAACTGCGCCGCGTCGTGGCGCGCGCGGTGATATTTTTTATGAAAACTATTGCGCTGTCTTCTGGTCCGATAAAACACTGGAGTCCTCGGAGACAGCAAGTGCTCAGCGCCAAGCGAGGGAAGTCACTTCGGTTGGCTGAACGAGTGAAGCGTTTTGGCTCTTTTGGCGCACTCTTCGCGGGAGAAGTTGTGCTGCGCAATATTTGAGACCACGCAGTGGTTGAACGTGGCCTTTCTCACTGCGTTTGGGCGCTTTCAATAGTGCTGAACGAAGCAGACTGGCCGGAGGAATGCTACGGCCAGAGCGAAGCTTCCACCTCAGTGTTTGCAGTTTTTAGCTTTCTTTCAGGTGTATTTGAAGACTGGCCTTGACGTTTGCATTCAGCCGTTTGGCCAATGACGTCCGAATGGGCGGCTTTCCTTGTGAGGACTGGCTTGCCCAATGGCTTCATGACGATTAGGTTCGCAGGACCACTGCCATCGCTCACAATAGTTAGACCGCAGCCTTGTGGTCAGGACAACCAAACCGGCGCGCATTCCCCACGAAAGATAGGTTGAAAGAGTTTCCAGCGCAGAGTGGCCTCGCATGCTCTCCTCTGTTGAGAGGATTACAAAACAGTAAAATGGAGCAGAATTGTACAGAACACGTGCGACAGCACACGTGAGAAGAGCAGAGACAATGGAAATGGACGAAACAGACTAAAATCATCAGAAGCTTCTCTCGTGACGTGGCATGAAATAAGGCCGTTCTGTTCGCTGTTTCTGACCGCCGCACAAAATCTCACCCTTTGTTCAATCCTCTGTGCCGTGCTGCACCAGGATTGCCGCAAGATGGTCACTGTTCGGCTGGGTCTACGGAAGGCATGTGCTTCCATTCCACGTCTTTTAATAGAGAGGGAGGTGTCCTGCAGCACTGGTGAAGTAAGGACTGTAGATAGACGGATTTGCTCAGCAAGAGGCGCATATCCTGGTCCTGATCGGGCTGCTGTGAGCTCGGCCTGGAGGTGAATCGCTCGCGCTGTGCTTTGACCAGGTTTGCCATAGATGTCCCATGACATCCGGTGGGGTTGAACTCTTTGTGTTTTGGTTACAGACGTCTGCATATGTTTTTGCTTGTCTCTTTCGGCTTGTGTGAGCTTTTGAGCTAAAGAACACGAACGCTATCCACTGTTTTGCGAGTGCGGGCCTACAGTCGTAACATCGAAAGCATACTACCCTTCGAAGCGTACACGAGCAATTACTCGGCAACGCAATTATCTATCATGCATAGCGCACTCCAACAGAATTCACGATTATCATATATATGCATGGTCGCCTGCAGTGTGCTTTGGAACAGTAATTCCTCTCTAAAAGTGATGTCCCCCTATAAAGCAACAACAGAAGCTTCGATTCACTCCATATCCCAGGAGTCCGCCTCCCGACTGTCAAGGCCCGCCGCATTGCTGATCTGTGCCTCATCGGCTGCAACAACCTTTACCCTCGCCTCACAGGCACGTCGCGTCTCGGCGCTCGCCGAATATTCTACAGCCGCTTCTGCGCCCGCTGCGTCTGACGTCAAAAGCACTCCGGAGATTGTTTTGTACCAGTATGGGGTCTGCCCGTTTTGCAACAAAGTCCGCGCCTACTTGGACTTCCATGATCTTTCGTATCGCGTCGTTGAAGTCGATCCGCTGCGCAAGACGGAGCTGGCAAAGTTTGACAAGTCCAACAGGAGGGTCCCCCATCGCCAATCGTTAACGGCGAGCAAGTGAAAGGCTCGAGCGCCGTTATCGAGCGCGTCGCTACACTCATGGAGCACGGCGGCCACGCGAAGCCCAGCGAGGTGGAGCGACAGTGGCTCGCGTGGCTGAATGATAAGCTCATCCATTTAGTCGCCCCGAACACATACCAGACGATGAATGAGAGCTTGCAGACATTTGACTACATCGCGGACAAGGCCAAGTTCTCGTCTGGGCAGCGGGGGACAATCCGATATTCTGCGGCAATCGCGATGTACTTTGTCGCGAGGAAATTGAAGAACAAGTATGGTATTGATGACGAACGGGGGGCTATTTTGGGAGCTTTTCAGGAGTGGACGAAGGCGATTAAGAAGGGGGGTGGCAAGCTTTTGGATGGGAGGGAAAGTCCTGGCGTCGCAGATTTGAGCATGTACGGTGTGCTCAAGAGCATTGAAACCTTTGATACTTTCACGGAGGTTAAGGGAAAGAACGAAGACCTTGCTGAGTGGTTCAACAAAGCGAAGAATGCCGTCGGGCAACCAGCCGTTACCGTGAGAGAATGAGAAAATTGGGAGCGGAGATTTTGCTTGCGTGAACGCCAACCTGATTAAGCTTCTTTCTTTAAGGTCATAAGAAGGAAAAGTCGGTCTATCGATCCAGCGCTGGGTGTTTCGACAAGTGTACAAGTAATGCAGCGAACAAGTGTGGGGATGGATGGAAAAAGGGTCACGTTACGTAAACTAGCAAGCGAGTCAGTTAACATTTCCAGAGAGGGGATGTGCGAAACTTTCATTCAACGCGATCAATGAGATTGCGGAAATGCAGCTGGACATCGATGAGGACAGTCCTTAAGCCGATTCCTCTGTCTAGTTGATTTTACTAGGTATGTACAACGCTATGAGGTTAAAAGGACAAAACCACGCTCTACAAAGGTGGTGATTCGTCGTACTATGAACATGCAAGCGTGCAATGCTCACATGCTTCTGCCGTGACTAAAGAAGACCCACGAACGGTTGCTTCCAAAAAGGCGCGATAGGTTTGACGGGATGGAGCCGAAGTAGTAGGAGCACAAATGGAAGCTGTTACCCCTAGTGTCGACCAAGACGCGCGTTGCGATCTGTGAAGAAAGCAGGCATGCGAAACATGAGCCCGTCACGGACGTGTTGGTTGGCACAAAATGGGCTCAACCCGCAGTGATCTCCGCATGGCACCCCGCATGGCACTAGGTGTATAGGGCGGGGCAGACATTAAGCGGAGGTGATAGCGCGTCCTCTATGCCTACTACCGGCACAGGTAATGGCCACTCCTCGTACCCTCGGCGGTGTCCTTTCCCAACTTGTGCGACATCCTGGGGCACATCGAGTGGCTTCTGCGCCAGCTCGGTAAAGCGCCTCTCCTTCTCTCTGTGACGTCGCCAGGCGTCTCTGGTCTGCAACTGGAGCGAGTGAATCATGTCGG
>NW_005178979.1:102932-105673 GCF_000350225.1 Chondrus crispus
TACGAATTCAAAACTCGCGCAACGATATCTTTGTGTCCGGCTGTAGCCGTGCTGCACTCCATGGACGCTGTAAACCTTTGGCACGTGCCAGGCACCCGCCACCAAGGTTCTACACTTTGTGGAGAAGACCAGAGGACATAGTGTACGCGTCCGACAGTGTAATGAGGACATGTGTCCAGGTCATACGGCAACAGGGGGGGGGGGGGTACGGAGGGGGAGCAGATACCGGGAGGAGGCGTGGACAGAGGTGAAGTATCAAAACTTGATACACATCGTACAGTATGATCGTCATGATCAAATTAAATTTGTTTGATGATGGCGATCATACCATGTGCCACGAGGGGAGCGCGGAAAAAGTTTGGAAAATTGTATAAATTTATGGAGGGCTATGACTAATTCAAGGACACGAAATGAAAGATATGGTGTGAGAGGTTTGCCTCATCTCACGAGGCAATCGTATTCACAATTTGGTGCGCGCTGCACTGGTTTTCCTCATTTTTAACAACGCCGACACTACCGCTTCAATCCACTTTCTCTCACTCTCCAATCTCACTCTCCAATCTCACTCTCCAATCTCACTCTCCAATCTCACTCTCCAATCTCACTCTCCAATCGTCAGAGAGACTGTAATCGCAGTATACATTCAATCCAAACCCAGTTTGTACTAGTGGAATGATCAAATTGAGAAAACGTCCAACTCGGACGTGCAACCGACACTAAACTAGTGATCAAATTGAGAAAAGGTCCAACTCCAAGGCGCAACCGACACTCCTCTATCACCGTTCTCTGGCGTCCAAATGATATTTAATACCTCTTGACGGAAGCGCCTGCGATTTGTGGTATATAATCACATCCACATACCGCTTTCACGAAATTTCTACAACTCACCTACATTACATACAGCTATATATATATATATTAAATTTACCAACCTTGCGCATATCCGTTCCTCTATGTTACAAACTTCCCTCTTGTCTGCTGATGCTGTCCAATGTTTTTAGATGCAGAGAGAGCTAATCTGCAAGGAAAACAAGGCCAACGCCCCTTCAGAAATTGAATTCCTCTGTGATAACCTCGTCCGCGGGCACGTTCACCGACGACAGCATCGACTTGACACTTTCCATAAAACCTACCGGACCGCAAAGATAAACAACTCGCGACGCAACGTCCGCGACGTGCTCGCCCAAGAAATCCTTTTCGACACGTCCTGAATACTTCTCAATCCTCTCTGATTCATCGCCCCCGCCCTCCTTCTCACCCGCAACCTCTTTGCCCGAAATCAACTTGATCAGCTTTGTCCTTCCCTTCGATACTCTCGCGTGCCGGTGCAGTTCGTCCTTGAACGGCATGTCATCCTCACACCGTTCTTGGTGAACCATCACCATATCCGGCGCAACATTTCTCGCACCATCTGAGTGCGCACCAATGCCTCGCAGGATGGCCATGTTGGGCGTGATGCCGATTCCCCCGCTGACCAGCAGCATCTTCTCTGGCAACTCGTTCGTGTTGAACGACATCATATCCCCACCGATTCCGAGCAGCTTCACCTGCAGTCCCACCTTCGCGTATTCATGCCCGACGCGCCCCCCGTGCGGAAACGTGTGTCCGTCGACCAGCACGCACGCCGGACGCGGCATGTCTCTTCCCGCAGCCGGCAGCGTCTGCCGGTCGCGAAGCGTGACGGGCTCATTGACCAATCTCATATCTAGGGGGTGCGACAGCTGCATGTAGCGCCTCTCCACTGCGGCGTTTGCAAACGCGCGTTTGGCGCACTCGTCCTGGTTTTTCGGGGTGACGTCGTCGTGCGAGCACAACAAGAACTGCAGCACCTGCTTCGTCCTGGACGACACCTTAGCGGGGGGGACTTTGTCGGGCTTCTTCGCGCGCGTGAAGATGTAGACGTAGTCGAAGCTGCCGGCACACACATGCGGCAAGTGGGACAGGATGCGAGCATGCGGGGCGACGGCGGGCTGCATGCGACTGAGGTGCCGGTACTTGACGCCGTGTTCCTCGAGGGTGCGCTCCGTGGTAATTTTGCTAAACTCTCGGCTGGGGAGGGAGGGGAGGGGAGGGGAGGAGGAGGTCGAGGTGGGCGTGGCTCGCGAGAACGAGGGCCTCGAGAAGGAAGTAGAGCTGGTTGCCGACGCCGCCGTGCGTGATGGCGACAAGGACGGTGTTTGGACGGCGGGTGACCACGCGCGTGGGGGGATCGTGGCCGGGTGGTGGCCGGTAGGGGATAGGGCGGCGGTGAGGTTGTGGGGGCGGGGGGGTGTTGCATGGTGCGCGCGGGGGGAAAGGACGCTGGAGTAGAGCAGACCGCAGACAACGAGGATGGCGAGCGTGCGGCGCACGATGGCGCGTCACGGCTTAGTGAAACATCGAGGTCGAGGGCGAACGCGTGTCCCACGGCGACGCACGCGGGAGGCAAGCGTGCGTCCAACGTGGTAGCCTTGTGCAGAAACCGGCGCGCGACCTCGGTCTTGCTGCGCGCGAAATAGTATTAGCTGACGTCAGGCCGTCAACGGCCATCCAGCTGACGGCGCTCTTCGGATCGCTATCGACCAGCGGGTGGCTTCTTGCAGACGATGCATAACGGCACCCGACTTGCGAAATTCGACGAGCTATGATGAGATGAGGGAATGCCACTACGGTGGCACTCCGCACGTGATACGACATCGTATCACGTGCGGAGTGCCACCGTAGCAACGCTGGATCATCCGATCAGAGCTCGCGGAATTACA
>NW_005178979.1:105773-128012 GCF_000350225.1 Chondrus crispus
AGCATACTCAAGGTGTCGAGGACGCTCAACGAGCTTTGGTCTTACAATCCAGCGAACCGCGGTCACCTTTCAGTAGACAACGCCCAACCCACACTCGTGGAGCACTCAAGTCTTCACAAGTCTCTACCACTATTATCCTCCCGGGCCGGGCATTTTTCATTAACCCGCCGTCGGAGTTGAGCTACTGTGGGCCGCAAGCCCACACAAGGGTAAAGGGAGTCTCGAACGCTCCGTAGCGCGTGCCATTGGAAGTGGTTGTTGCTGTTGCTGTTTTTCTTCTTTTTGTTTGACTGTCGGACTGTGTTGGCGGCCTGCCAGGCTCATTGCACTACAAAAGTGGTCTCCCGGCCTAGAACGGTTTTGTCGACGACAAGGAAGTTGGTCTGGGTAACTGCACGGTTGATCCAGCGTTGCACCTTGCTGTACTCACTCACTTTTACATTGTTGTTCCGGAAGCTCAAGTTCATGGTGAGCTCCTGTTTCCTCGTGACATTATGTCGAGCATAGTACAGGGGGGTCGCGATATAGTGCCATCTTTGTTAGTGCCAGCTCCGATATAGTGCTACCCTTCTGCGGGTGGCACGCATTTTGAGCCAAAAATGAAGGGTCTCGAGAGAGGCAGTTGGATGGACGTACTGCCCGAGAGCCACTGCCGCCACGGAAAGTTATTATGCAGTTGCTACCTCGAATAGACTGGCGGAAAAAGGCAGGGTCGATGATGCAATTGGACATCTGCAAAAGTGTAGGCTGGCATTTATAGCGCGAGAAAGGAGGAAGTCAATGCGACGGCTCGGAAGCCACTAATAACAGAAATGCTTGATTAGACTTGAGTCTGTAGTGAAGATACAAAGCATGAGTGATGGCGTCCTGCGAGCGGTCTTTCTGTGCAGTGATGCAAGGAAGTGGCTGCAAAAAGCCGTAAATCTCATTATCTAACAGTGCCTGGTTTGATATAGTGCCGTTTTCGGCCCACTGACACAGGGTATCACTATATCGCGACCCCCCCTGTACTGTAGTAACAGTTGGTACAGCAAGGTGCAATATGTAATACTGTACATACACAGGACAGGGGGACGCCCATTAGTGCCGCTTTTACTTATGCTACCCACCCATTAATGCAGGCCAGACACACGAACACAAAAAGTGCCACGTGTCACACGGGTCCGGGTGTTATGGTATACCGAGTGTATGAAAATAGATGTCACGTCACCCACTAAAGCCATCTCCCAATAGTGCATGTTTTTGAGGCCTCGCACAGGGCGGCACTAATGGGTAGGGTCCCCTGTACGTAAATACTACGAATCCACCCCTAGACTAGGGTAGGGGTGCATTCGTAGTATTATATATAGTATAGACTACTAGTCTACTATGATGTATATGCTTTATTCATTGACTATTGCTGCGAATGCTATCTCATATAATACTACGAATGCCCCTACTGTAGTAGGGGCTCTAGTCCTCCGATCGCACTGCGGGTAGCCTACGAAAGCATACAGTAAGGCGCTCTTTCCGCATGCCATCGTTTCTTTGCTGATCGCCCTTGAGAAACGTATTTCGGCATCAATTCCTTCAAATCAACCGCGTAGACGCGTCGTATCTTGATTATCAATATAAGCAACGCAGAATACTGTATTTATATCTCTTCTATTCGATTTACGTTACTGCTTACTATCGTTTCCAGAAATCCTGAACAATCTCCTTAAAGGCCACACGTCTGCTCATCCAATGCTCCCATTAGCAGTACTGCGCCAAAATCAGCCATATCGCGAACACATTGCATGGGGCACGCCACAAATGGGAGAGACACACGTGCTACAAACTCTTTGTTGTCAATAAATTATCGCGCCAGCTTTATTCTGACAATAAAAAAATTATTAACACGAGACAGCGATGCATGTCCAAATGTGGACCCATATAAACAATATAGTCACAACACGGCAGGCAGCAGCAAAGTTCTCTGTAGTGCAAATGACCGAGCTTTGACAAAACAAAGCAACTCCACGGTATTGAAGGCCCAGAACTAGCTCACTATTTGCATAGCCATGTGGTTCCTTTCCTTATATCCAGGAACGTGGCAGAGGAGCCGACGCGGGCATTTGGAGGTCTTCGAGTCTTTCGAGCGGTCAATAATGCTGGACTTCGACATAACGACGAGCCAGAATGCAAAGAGGGGAAGCATGAGGTCCGCGCTAGGTTTGCAGCGAATTCGGTACGACCACGCATGAACAGATTCAATCTTGATAACGCAGACAACCATGGGGTTGCTATCAGTCTCATTCTCTTGGACGAGATGGTACTCGTCGCGCTTGGCATTGGCCGGTCTGAGCTGGAAGACTTCCGCGCCGCGCTCAATCTCGAACGCATGCGACTTTTTCCTCGCGGCAGATATGCTGGGTTTTCCTGCTCCATCGCGCTGCGGGGTCATGGTCCAGCCCTCTTTCGTCGCTTTGAAGGAGGAGGCAGTGATGCCAGAGGTCTCGGATGCGTGGAGCTTGGGATGGCCATTCTTGTTCGTGAGGGAGGCGAAAATGCCGGCGTCTGAGCCGGCTTCCGTGATGCTTACTCCATACTGTTCTCGGCAGTTCGGGACCGCGAGGAGGTGGCGCGTCAGGGCGGGTTTTGAGTTTTCCATGTAGGCACTTTGAGTTTGCGATGGGTGTGAACGTAGAACGCGGATGCGGTTACCGAGGAGGGCGGAGCAAGATGAAAGAAGGGTTATAGATTGGGGTTATATAAGCATGAAGAGTATAGCGACGTCAGATCAACCTTATTCATTGTCGTTCTGAAAGCTCAAGTTTATGGTGAGCTCCTGTTTTCTCGTGATATTATGTCGAGCTGTAGAAAGAGATTTTTTTCTGAAAAGAGGGTATTCATTGGTGGATACTGTGCGAAACAACGAATCCCGTGCTGACAATGGCGCCTGATTTATGCCACCTCAGCCAGGCCAAGCGCCGCTTATTTGATCAGAATTGGTGGCTCTGCACAACGCACGTACATTGTGTGCAACCGAAAAAACAGTGAACTTTAGCGTGGCAAGCGAATATTTAACTTCAATATTCGCATGCCACGCGACCAATTCTCCCGGCGAATCATCCCCTCTCGTTTAGCACGACCGCCACATGGAACCATCTCCAAGGCCAATGCACTGCTAGCTACCCTTGGTAGCTCCTCATCTTTATCTTTATCACAGGGTATCATAGGGGCATATCCCACCCAGCCCCCACCCAGGCGACGCATGGCGTTACGTGACCGATCCGCCTCATTGTAACCCCGTCCACTGCGGACTGCGGCCTGGGCCGGCGGCGTGGCCGTCATCGAGGAGCAGACTGAACAGCAGCAGCAGACTGAACAGCAGCAGACTGAACAGCAGCAGACTGAACAGCAGCAGACTGAACAGCAGCAGACTGAACACGAGAAGCCCCCGCCATCCCTCGCCGCCGATAGGACATGGGCGAGTCGCAGGGCCGCTCGCACGCGCCTAGCACTCGCGTGGGACGCGTGCGATGAAACGCCGAGCGAGTGGCGGCAGGAAGGGTGACAGCCATGGCAGTGGTTTGCGGCTCTCTTGGAACGGGGCCTCAGGGCCTCCTTTAAGACAGCATGGACAGCCATGTTTGGATGTATATGTTTGCGATTTTCAAAATATTACATGTCCAATAATTTAGTGTATTGTGTCAGCGCGCCGTGATCCGTAAATTGGCTCAAGGGGTGCATCATACCGGGCTATCGATAGGGAAGCGAACGGTCTTTCTGAGCAGTGATGCAAGGAAGTGGCAGCAAAAAAGCCGCAAATCTCATTATCTTACAGTGCCTGGTTCGATATAGTGCCGTTTTCGGCCCACTGACAGAGGAAGGCACTATATCGCGATCCCCGTGTACTGGCATTCAGGGACGTCAATAAAATGATTAAATTGAATTTTAATGTATGCTAAATTGGATCAAGATTGAATTCAATCGCACTTATGCGGTAGACGACAGCCAATGGTGTGCTCTCGTATGGCACGTTGGTAGCGACAGATTCCATTATATTAACTTTGTGTGCGCCATCATACTGTTAAGAAAAGTATTAAATGGACCAATCAGGTGCACGCTGACGTCCATACATGTCCAAACATGCCCGTCCATGCTGTCTTAAAGGAGGCCCTCAAGAGGAGTCAGGGCGGGGAGCGAGCACTGCAGGCATTACAATAGAGCTGCAGCTGAGTTTTTCTGATCGTACATGTGTGATACGTGGGCGCAGCGTGTCCACGTGTGTACTGTTGCGATAGGGGTACACGTGTTGCGCCCCGCCGCTGTGTTTGATTTTAGACGCTGTGCTTCCCTGCAGATGCGCTCTATGACAGTGGCCCGTGTTGGATATCGCTACTACTGTACATATACCCTTCGAAGGGTACCCTTGGTACTGTGCACATCCCTCTCCACTTGTCTCCTGGCCAGGGGGCACTCCCTTTTATCACAGCCCGGACGTAGGCGCTCATTCCATCCTTTTGAGATCGCCGCTCAGCGAGGAGCGACCCCTTGCCTGTCCCTTCTGCCCATGCATCACTGCCACCTTTGTGTTGTGCAATCAAAGACATGGGCTCCATCGAAAGAACAGCAACTCGTACACGTCGTAACCGTTCTGCATCTAATACGGCGTGGCGATTTTAATTTGAAGGTTCATACATATCCTGCATTGCCAGGATTTGTTCCCGCCAAACCAGTTTGTAGTACTTCAGACAGTTGCAACTTACCTCATAACCCATCCAAAGACAAAAATGCCGCATTAACTACATGAAACTGTAGTGCAAACCGATGCAGACTGCTCGATAGTTGCCGCGAAAACGAAACGGCAAGTGCCGGCTGCTCGTCGCCAGAAGGGCGCTGCAATTTCGCGAACGAGGCGCGCTTTGCAGCTTCCCACTGCCGAACAGATCGGAGATGGACAGTAGGTTTTCCATCTTTCGTAATCTCCGGAACAGAGATACTAAAATACGAATAAAAAATTGATACATTATTGCAAATTAGACCGTTACACGACGCTCGCCACTTTTTCAGAGTGTCCGAAAATGGGCTCTATATGCGGTTTTTCTGTGGCTTTGCAGAGACTGTAGTTGTCGTTTGGTGGCATTGAGAACAGGATGAGACGTGCTCCTTCGTCTTGGTATTTCCGTCCTTTTGTCGGATTTTGAATCTGATTTGCCATTGCGAAAATATAAAGGAAAGCGCTGGCTTGCCCAAGGTATGGTGTGTAACACAATGTGAAATGGCTATGGGATGGATAAGCTTTCCCTGGATAGCGCGCAGGGCGCGAAAGGCCAGATAATTAATCAACGTTGTTCGCGACCTTTGGTGACGTAAGCGGTTACGTCATACAGTGAGTCTGCCAAGGGTTGCGTGAGCTGGCCACGTGTACAGTAGCTCCCCTGTTACACAACGGGCACAGAGGCGAAAGGACGGAACGGTCAGAAGACCGGGGTGGCATAGATTCCCCAAGATAAATAGAGGGAGAGAGACCTTCCCGACAATAAAGGCAGAGCTCAGACAGGGAAAAGGAAATCCGTCTGAGTGTCATCGCCAGGCACTGTTTCTGTTTCACTGCGGTAGTGACTGCGTCAGAGCGAGCACGACAACGCGCGAGAAAGGGACACAACGTGTTACAATAATTACTGCGCATAGCGTGGCGACCGTTCTCGCAAGAAAGACTGCTGAATCGCGATGATTTCACTACCCCAAGAGGATGGAGCTCCAAAGACGATCGACCACTCATCGGAGACTGTACGACAGACCATTGTGGAGACTCTAGAGGCGCTCCGTCTTACAAACATGGGAACTGAAAACTTTGTCACTTTTAACCAAAAGCATGAGGTTTATGAGAGGCAAGTAACTGAGAAGAATGAAGAGAATGGTGTCCAGATCTCACTCACGACTTATCGGAACTCAATTAAGAAGGCATTTTTGCACATGATGGTGACAGCACAGTGGGTTCCCGTGAAGTCCGTTGACGACATTACAGAAGAACACCTTCGTAAGTGCGTTGAGGAACGGGCCAGTGTTTCCCTGAGGACTACGATCTTGCGCAGATTGAGCGTGACATCAAACACGTCAAGATGAATCGCAAGAAATCGCTTGAAATGCAGGTGTGGAGGCTCGGTCTGAGCTATGCATCAGCCCTTGAGGACCTCGGATATGACCAGTTCATTGATAAACGCCCACGAATTGCAGTCGAGCACATAGTGCAGAGAATCTCACATGCTCAGCTTAAAAAGAGAATGCTTTTGACGCTTAAGCTTCGCAACGAAGAAGGACTGTAGAAACGTTACAATGAGTTCATGCGCGAATTGGCCAAGGAGGCTAGAGCCATCGACCGCCAAGATGCGGCTAAAGGATTCGACAATTTCATGACCGACTCAGATGAGGACGGAAAAGGAAGAGCACCGAGTCACCGTAAGGGCAGAATTGGCAAGTCCAATAAGGGCCGGGGTAGATCTGATGGTTCTGTAATGGCCCGCGGCGCCGGCTCTTCTGATCACAGGGGCAAGTGGTCGAGTGAGAGGTCCGGTCCTTCGAAGAAGCGGAGCCGTCCGGACTGTCTGAACCCTAAGTGCAACGAATCGCATTACATGGCCGAGTGTCAGAGCACGCCCGACGCCTTGAAAAAGCGTTTCCTTGAAGAGTACCACGCCAAGAAAAAGGCGAAGAAGGACCAAAGTCGAGGGAAGGTGATGCGTCTGGGGGCGGAAGCCATTGACAACCATTCTTCGCTTTCCTCGGCAACATTCTGCCGGGGTGCGGTTGAAGCTGTCGAGATGGCTGATCAAGGGTCGGATTTCAATATCATACCACCTGCGGTTTTGGAACATATGCTCCAGGCGGACAAAAATTTAATTGTTATTGATCTCCCCTAGAAGGCGCTTTACACAACCGTTGACAAGAACGGTCCACCGCTGGCATGTGGCCGCAAAGTGATCGCAACTGTGCTTTTGCGAATCCGCCATGGCACCAAAATGGCCATGCGCGATATGGAATGGTTAGTTTGCGACCGAGGGACAGACTACGTCATCATTAGCAGGCATGTACTTGCAGCTATTGGTCTGGACAACAAGGTCCTCATGGCGGCCGCATGCGATCGGCATGACGGCGTGCTGAACGTGCCTGAGATGCTCCGAAAACATCAAGAAGGTAAGCACCAGTCTTCAATTGCAGGATCTATCCATAGCCTTCTCCAGCAGCCGGAATTGGGCAGCACCTTTCACAGCCACGGCGGAGCCGAGGCTGACATGCTCGACGTCACAGATGTGTACGTCGACTTGGGCGATGATCCTGTCGAGGATCTCGAGGCCGTGCTTGCTTCCAAGGTCGAAGCAGCCACAGATAATGGCTTGTCGTCCAATGGAGCAGTGAAACTTGCCGCGTCGCTCATGCAGTATCAGGCGGTTTTCGAATTCGGCTGGGCAAATCCCCACCAGCCGACGTTCCACCTATGAGGGTTCGCCTTGACCCTAACAAACAACCCGTTAGGGTAAAAGCCCGTAGATATTCGCCGGAGCAACGACTTTTCATGGAGAAGTACATCGATGCCCTGATGGATATGGGATTCTGTCGGCCCATGCCGACAGCTGAGTGGCAAGCAGCTCCGCTGCTTGTGCCCAAGCCAGGATCGAAGGCCAAGTGGAGATTGGCTATTGATCTACGACCGGTAAATGCAGCTACCAGGAAGGAGTCCTGGCCTATGCCACACCTCGACTCTGAGGTGAATGACTTTGCAGGCAGCAAGTGTTTCGCAACTCTGGATTTCGTGTCCGGGTTTTGGCAGCTTCCTTTACATCCAGACTCGTATGGAGCGTGCGGCATTGTCACTCACAAGGGCGTCATTGCCTCAACACGCACATTGCCCGGCCTCGCAAATGCCACAGCATACTTTCAGAGCACCGTTGAGCCGCTGTTTCGCGAACTGCGTGAAAATTTGAAAGCGTGGCTGGATGAATTTAACATGCATGGGAAAAAGGAAACTGAGCTCCTCGACAAGCTCGACCGTTTCTTTTCTATTTGTTTAAAACACGGGTTGTTCCTTTCGGCTAAAAAGTGTGTCTTTTTTGCCCACTCACTTAAGTGGTGTGGGCGCATCATATCGGAGCATGGCTGTATCATGGACCCTGCTCGTTTGGAAGGCCTTAGAGAGATGGAATGCCCGCTCACAGCGGAGGAACTCGCTCAATTCATTTACTGTTGCCGATGGATGTCTATTGCCATTCCTAATTTTACAGAACGCGTTGCGCCTCTCAATGATGTCTTAGAAGAATCGTACAAGCTCTCTGGTCGACGCACAAATCGGTCTATTAAGAAGATCGCATTGAGCAGCCTGTCCTGGGGCACAAAACATCAGAAGGCCTTTGATGATCTACAGGACACGCTTCGAAACGCCGTATTGCTGTCCTATCCAGACCCGGACAAAGAGATATGCGTCTATACAGACGCCTCTGACAGGTTCTGGTCTGCGGTAGTCACACAGTGTGACAGATCCCAACTCAATCTTCTGACCCAGGAGCAGCAACACAAACCGTTAGCATTTCTCGGATCAGCGTTCAAGGGTGCCGAGATGGGCTGGAGCACCTTTGAAAAAGAGGGCTTCGCTATTTTCCAGACCTTCGAAAAACTCGACTACCTCTTCATGGGCACACAAGACACACACGTGTACACGGATCACAGAAATCTCCTCTTCGTATTTGCCCCTCTAGCACTGGAACCGGCCTTGGGTCGTCATATTGTGTCCAAGGTGCAGCGATGGGCACTGTTCTTGTCCCGGTTCTCCTACATAATCGAGCACATTGATGGCGAAAGCAATGTCTTCGCATACATACTGACAAGATGGGCTCGTGGTTACCGTAGAGAAGTATCGCTGAAGACTATTCACTGCTTACTGCTTCAGACCTCGAAACAGCTCATTCCCTCACCCGATGATTTCATATGGCCTAAGGCTGAGATCTTGCGCCGCCCTCAAGAAATTTCAAACGAGAAGGATCGCGGTATTGAGTATGATGACGGAGATAAGCTATGGAAGCACAAGGGACGCATTTGGATCCCTGCTGCGGACCTCGAGCTTCAGCTCAAGATACTGGTGGTATCCCATTGCGGCTCGATGGGACATAGGGGACAAGATGCGACGAAGAGTGTCGTTAAGGAGAGTTTTTGGTCGCGTAGTGTCGACAAGGATGTGGAGGAACTGGTTCGCGGCTGCTTGCACTGTATCACTACACGGTCCGGCGAAGCAGAGCCGCGCCCTCTATCACACGCGCTGCATGGGGAAAGACCTAACGAGGTCATTCATTTGGACTTCTTATACATGGGACAGGGTGCTGACAACAAGTCATATGTCCCCATAATTCGTGATGATGTATCTTCATATGTCTGGTTATGGCCCACTGAGGCTGCAACAAGCGCAGCAGCAGCTGAGGCCCTCACAGTGTGGATAGGATGCTTTGGTGGAATGGAATGGCTCGTTTCGGATCAAGGGAGTCATTTTAAGAATCAGCTAATCAGGCGTCTCACCGAGGAATTCCATGTATCCCACCACTTCACCACGGCCTATTCGCCGTGGGCTAACGGCTCTGTTGAACGAATATGCCGTGAGGTTCTCAGAGCCTGTAAGGCATTGCTAAGCGAATTGCGTCTTGCGCCAAAGGACTGGCCCGCCGTCACGGAGTGCGTTCAAAGCACTTTGAACCAGTCGCCAGTGACAAGACTGGGGCTCCGAGGCAAAGAAGTCCCAGGCGTTTATCGATCTCCATTGGAGGTCTACACTGGACACAAACCAACGCGCCCTCTTCTTCGCGCCCTTCCGATTGAAAAGTACAAGATGGCACAGAGCGACGATGAAGTCCGTCTTCGCCAGTTGGTGAACATCGAGGCCACCCAGGACGCACTGATGTCCATGCACCGCGATTGTCAAGGTTCGCGCGGACGCTTTGCGAAAGCGGTAAATTGAACTACACAACAAGCGCACGAACGTGACGCCGGTGGATTTTTGTATTGGTGACTTTGTGTTGGTCCGGCGCGCTGCCGAAAAGGGTCACAAGCTACAGTTCAAGTGGTTGGGTCCGAGACGCGTCGTAAGTGTCAAATCCGAACACGTTTATGAAGTGGAAAACATCCTCTCAAAGAAGCGAGAGGTGGTTCACTCGCGCCGGTTGGTAATGTACAGGTCACACATGGATGGAAAGGAAGTGGCTCCGGTTCTGATTCGAGCTGCTGAACATTCTGAGACTTGCTACCAAGATGCCCGTGCCGTTTGCGGTATTCGCGATCGAAGGGGCGAATTTGAGATTCAATGTGAATGGGACGGGCTGCCAGATGCTGTCGATCTGACGTGGGAACCAATCCTGCAGGTTCATGAAGACCTGCCTGAGATTTTGGAAGACTTTCTGCACACCGCTGGACAGCGCCGCATTAAGAAACTGGCACAAGTGTTTTTGTCAAGTCAATAAACTTCGTCCTCATCATGACGAAGTCCATGGGGCACTGTAACACAATGTGAAATGGCTATGGGATGGATAAGCTTTCCCTGGATAGCGCGCAGGGCGCGAAAGGCCAGATAATTAATCAACGTTGTTCGCGACTTTTGGTGACGTAAGCGGTTACGTCATACAGTGAGTCTGCCAAGGGTTGCGTGAGCTGGCCACGTGTACAGTAGCTCCCCTGTTACACAACGGGCACAGAGGCGAAAGGACGGAACGGTCAGAAGACCGGGGTGGCATAGATTCCCCAAGATAAATAGAGGGAGAGAGACCTTCCCGACAATAAAGGCAGAGCTCAGACAGGGAAAAGGAAATCCGTCTGAGTGTCATCGCCAGGCACTGTTTCTGTTTCACTGCGGTAGTGACTGCGTCAGAGCGAGCACGACAACGCGCGAGAAAGGAACGGAACGTGTTACAGGTGGAAAAATCGCCACGTTAGATGCAGAACGGTTTGGTCATGGTTCCTCTCGGAACGGCACTGACAGAAACACTAGTAACTCCCGCTGCAATGCCTGCGCCTTCTCCAGTGCCAGTAATCTTCTCAGACTCAGGGCCATTCCATTCATCGTGATTGGCAATCATGCAATCACGCGATCACGACATTAATTTAACGTCTTTCTGCAAGTTGGAGCACAAGATTAATTTTAAGTCGATTGTTTATTTCTTTATTGAGCATGACCATTTTTTAGGAAACGTAATATAAACAACCAACCACAAGGGAGCAGCCACCATTTATTGACGTGATTGCGTGATTGCGTGATTGCCAATCACGATGAATGGAATGGCCCTCATACAACAAACAACATTCACCCGTGCATCAGTGCTCGTTTCACAACCGCAATCGCACCACCACATGCCAGCGTTCAATATTAATTAGACTAATAGAGCGCAACATGTAATTCCATGGTAACCTCTTTCTATGTAAACTGTGCATCCTCGTGCCTTGCCTTGCCGTGTAGGATCCAACAACGCCTGATTCCTTCTTCTATGGGGTTGCTACTTCATTGGTGAGGATTTCGGAAAGTGATTGGGGATGTGATGAGGTAGTTTGGCACATGCTCCATCGAAATAGAGACGAAATAGATAAAAATTTCTGTGTGGAACGCGATAGACGATGAGGCACTGTCGACATATTTCAGAAGGGAAGCTGTAGAACGATGCATGGACAGCCGTGCTTATGAGCTTCGTGTTGGGGTGTTTTTCGTTTTCATGTTTTCTATCCGGAAAAAGTATCCGGAAAAAGTATCAGGAATCTCCATACAATACCGTACGGTTGTCCGCAAAGTCACGAAAACGCGTGTTTTGGCAGCGTGTTTGTAATTCTAGCAACGCCTCGCACGCTCGCGTTGCATCGGTCGACGATTATCACCGATGCAACTCGGGACATCATATTTTCATACTGTCATACAACACACACACAAATTTGCGATTTTAGGATTTCAGGAGGCGCCCAATGACTGGAATTGGTCAACACAGTCAGCCCTATTTTCATACGCCCATTGGCGGCTGCCCAACCAATCAGGACATGACACCTGATGCCTTTACGCCCCCCCCCCTCTCTCCGCTGCTGGCGCACGGTCACTTGTTGACAAGTGCTTGACATCAAGCGGACCGACACGCCGTGCCGAAACGAAACTGTCTCCGTCTTCAACGCAGCGGGACCTCAGCCGATGACCGGGTACACTTGTATCTTTACTATCCTGTCCTATCTTCCTTGCGAGTTCCAACAAAATAGAACGATTATCATCATCAAGAACAACAACACGTAAACGCACCTTTACCCCCCCTCCATCTTCCGTGCTACGAAGATATACCTCTGTAATATCCCGAACCTTTTAATTATGCGTCTGATGAGGACATTCGGAGGCGACCTTTCAGGCGTCACCGACAGTAGTATTTTGAAAAGGGTCGCGCCCGTTGGCACCACATGCCACGGGCGTGGAATTGGAGCTCCTGTCCTGAAAAGGAGGACAACACTTTATAGAGTAAAGTGCGGCACTCTCCAGAAAAAGAGGAGGCAGAGTGACTTGCCGATACTGTGCCCACTTCCCCTCTAGTTTGGAGAAGCGAGTTCCACGAGCGCGACCCCGCGAGTCGTTACAGTAATTACTCGCGAATAGCTTGCGAGGTTTTGCTACGAGAACCGCCTTGTCTGGACAATGACTGAGGAAGAGACGGCCGGAACGGCCGCTACTGGACACGACACTGTCCATCAGACTATTGTAGAGTCTGTGGAGGCTCCGCGCCTGAAAGGCATCGGAACAAAAGACTTTGTTCGGTACAAACAACGCCGAGAGGTGTATGAACGCAGGATCACAGAGAAAAATGAAGAAAGTGGAGTCAGTGTTCCACTGACTACGTATCGCAATTCTATCGCCAAACCCGTGCTGGACATGTTTGTCACAGCACAGTGGGTCCCTGCCGAGACTGTGGAAGAGATATCAGAGGAACATTTGAAGGCATGTGTGGAGGAACGCGCACATGTCAATCCCGCTGAGTATGACTTGGGCCAGATCGAGCGGGATCTGAGGCAGGTCCGCATGGAGCATGGTCCCAAGCATATGAGTCTGGAGATGCAGGTCCTGACTTTAGGACTCAAGTATGCTACGACTTTAGACAATCTCGGATACTCAGCTTTCATTCAGAAACAGCTTCAGTTGGCTGTTGGGCACGTTCTTAAACGTGTCACACATGATCAACTCCGAAATCGACTCTTGTTGACAATAAAGTTGAGAAAGGAGGAGGGCTTCAAGAAAAACTACAACGCTTTCATGCGTGAGCTAGTTAGGGAAGCAAAACAGATTGATCGATATGAGGCTGCCAGACGTTTCAATCCTCAATCTTCTTTCTCGGACTCAGATGATGACTTGGACAGAGCAAATAGAACCAGAGCCAAGGATCGTCGAGCAATGAAGACCAAGAATGAGAAATGGAGGGAACGTAAGAGTGGTGCTGCTGATGCCTCTAAGCAGAAAAGTAAAGGCAAAAGGGATCGCCCGGCCTGCCTCAACAAATCTTGTTCTGAATACCATTTCATGAACGAGTGCCAGAATACGAATGAAACTCGTAAGAAAGAACTTTTGTCCACCTATTATGATTCGAAAAAGAAACAGAAAGGAGATAAAAGATTCAGGTTCTCTGACCGAAAAGGAAAAGACGGTTCAGTGGGAGTTGTTGGTGAGCATGATTTAAATGACAACTCCTCACTCTTTTCAGCAACGTTTTGCGATGGAGCTGTCGATTGTGTAGTGCTTGCTGATCAAGGGTCAGACATTAATGTGATCCCACCAAATGTGTTCAAGCTGATGGCAGATGCTGACAACACTCTAAACCCCGAGGATTTGGGCGGAGCGTTGCGGTACAGTAACGCTCTTTTAGAAGCAGAACCGCTATGTTGTTCTCGAAAAGTGAACTCCGACGTCATGTTGAGAATTCGCCACGGGACTAACATGCTGATGCGGGGAATAGAGTGGTTGGTCAGCGATAAGGAAACGAAGTACGTCATTATTGGAAGAAAGGTCCTTTCAGCCATTGGTTTAGACAATCGTTTGCTGATGGCGGCGGCATGCGACCGCAACAATGGTGTGCTCAACATACCAGATATGTTGCGCAGAGCAAACCTAGATGGTGCAAATGCTGCAGCAGGGTCCATCCATAGCCTTTTGTATGAGCGTGGGCTCGAATATGGTAGTACGTACCACAGTGGGGGTGGTGCTGATGCTGACATGCTTGAGGACAGCGACGTTTACGTCGACCTGGGGGACGACCCAAAGGAGGATTTGGATCAAGCTCTGAAGAAAAAGGTCGATGAGGCGATATCCAACGGTCTATCTTCAGACGGAGGAGCCAGACTCACCGCACTTTTATCCCGATATAAGTCGGTTTTCGGCTTCGGCTGGGAAAGTCCCTACCAGCCGACGTCAAGCCTATGAGAGTCAGACTTCAACCGGGCAAATCCCCTGTCAGAGTGAAAGCACGTCGCTATTCACACGAGCAGAGGGTATTTCTTGACAAGTATGTGGATACACTTGTCGAGATGGGCTTTTGTTTTGACATGCCTACTGCAGAGTGGCAATCTGCCCCTCTGCTGGTCCCCAAAGGCGGGAGAGCCGCCTATCGCATGGCGATCGACCTTCGTCCTGTCAATGCTGCAACGGTGAAGGAAGGATGGCCGATGCCACACCTCAATTCCGAGGTACACGATTTTGCAGGCAGTACATGTTTTTCCTGCCTGGACTTTGCCTCCGGATTCTGGCAACTCCCTCTACACCCCGATTCTTACGGCGCGTGCGGTATAGTAACACCGAAGCGCGTGATTGCATCGAAAAGGGTGTTGCCTGGCCTGGCTAACGCGACGGCTCATTTTCAGAGTACTGTAGAGCCACTTTTTTCTTCATTAAGGGACAACATGAAGGCCTGGATAGATGACTTCAACCTTCATGCTGCTACCGAAGATAACCTTCTTTCATATCTCGAGACGTTTTTCGAGATATGTGCCACGCGTAATCTTTTTCTTTCCGCAAGAAAGTGTGTGTTTTTCGCAACAAGCATTAAGTGGTGCGGGCGCATCGTGGCCGCAGATGGTTACAAAATGGACCCCTCCCGCCTTGAGGGGTTGAAAGATATGGATATGCCCAAAACGGCAGTGGAACTATCTGAGTTTATCCACTGCTGCCGTTGGATGTCTCTTGCCATTCCCGATTTTGCAAGCCGATGTGCTCCTCTGACGAACGCTCTCGAGGCAGCCTACACTAGAGCTGGCAAGCGATCCAAAAGGGCCATTCGAAATATTACCTTGAGCAGTCTGTCCTGGGGGCCTACTGAGGAGAAATGCTTCTCTCAACTACAGGACACACTGCGCAAGGCCGTCAAGCTATCATACCCCCTTCCACATAAGGAAGTATGTATTTATACAGATGCATCTGATAGGTACTGGTCCGCCGTCGTGACACAAGTGGACAAGAAGCAACTGTCTTTGCCTCTTGCAGATCAAAGACATGAACCCCTTGCCTTCCTAGGGTCTGGCTTCAAGGGAGCAGAACTTGGGTGGTCTACTTTCGAAAAAGAAGGCTTTGCCATCTTCCAAACTTTTCAAAAGCTTGACTACCTATTTCTTCGCGAGAAGCCACCTCGGGTCTTTACCGACCATCGTAACTTGCTGTTTGTCTTTGCACCTTTAGCTCTTGAGCCTGCCCTCGGACACCATATCGTCTCGAAAGTGCAGCGCTGGGCTCTTTTTCTATCCCGTTTCGACTACCTAATTGAGCACATAAGTGGTGCTGCTAACGTGTTTGCTGATATTCTCACCCGGTGGGTTCGCGGATACCGTAGAGAAACATCTATGAAATCTGTATGCAGTCTTTTTCTGGAGACTGCCCAGCAGATCGTTCCGTCATCAAGTGACTTTGATATGCCGACATTAGATGTTTATAAAGCGTCTCAGGCAGCATCTCGGTCCAACAAAGATGGCCTAACCATGGACGACAAGGACAGCCTATGGAAGCGAAAAGGCCGGATTTGGATTCCTGACGACGACCTCGAGCTGCAGCTCAAGGTGTTGGTTGGCTCTCACTGTGGAACGATCGGGCACCGTGGCATAAAGGCAACCATGAGCATTCTGCAAGAAGGATTCTGGTGGAAAAATATGAGCAAGGACTCAGACGAGCTCGTTCGTGGTTGTCTACATTGTATCATGACCAGGTCCGGAAATTTGGTTCCCCGACCACTATTACATGCGCTGCATGGAGAGCATCCGAATGAGGTAATCCATGCCGATTTTCTCTACATGGGAAAAGGAACAGATAACAAGCGGTACATTCTCATCATAAAAGACGACCTATCCGGATATGTGTGGCTGTGGCCAACCGAGGAGGCAACCAGTCAGGCTGCTGCAGAGGCTTTCTCCGTTTGGATCGGGTGTTTTGGCTCAATGGAGTGGCTGTGCACCGATCAGGGGACACACTTCAAAAATCAACTGGTTTCTCAACTAACTGAAGAGGCAAGAACCCGGCATCACTTCACAACAGCATATTCTCCATGGGCAAACGGCTCAGTCGAGCGCGTGTGTCGCGAGGTGATACGGGCCTGTAAAGCGATGACGAGCGAGTGGCGGCTGGCGGCTGAAGACTGGCCGGCAGTGACAGAGTGTGTGCAGAGTGTCCTCAACCACTCCCCATCACAGCGATTAGGCCTGAGAAACGTAAAAATTCCTGGGGTTTACCGGTCGCCGCTCGAAGTGTTCACAGGACATTTACCGAAGCGTCCCTTGCTACGGGCGATGCCCATACAGAACCTTCGCCATGCCAGATCGGAGAATGAAATCGCAGTTCGAAAAATCATTGGCGTTACAGTTTTGCAAAACGCGCTAAGTGCCATGCATAGAGAAGTATCGGGCATTTCCACTGCTCAGCGGAAGAGGAGTGTCCAACTTCACAACCGCAAGACAAACGTGAAGCCTGTTAACTTTCAAGTGGGGGATTTTGTCCTAGTTAGACAAGCCGGAAGCTCTGGGCACAAATTGAGTTTCACTTGGCGGGGGCCGCGCCGCGTCCTGAATTGTCAGAGTGAGTCTGTTTATGAAGTCGAGAGTCTATTGAGCGGGAAGCGGGAAACGGTGCATTGCAGACGGCTTATCTTGTATAGAGCTGATATGCACGGGAAACCTGTCGACGAAACACTCTTGCGAGCTGCAGAGCACACTGAAACTACGTATCAGAAGGCATTGGCGTTGCGCGGCATCAAAGAGGCCCATGATGGAATCCGCGTCATGGTAGAATGGGAAGGTCTCCCGGACCTAATTGATAGAACATGGGAGCCGCTCTCGCAGGTGTTAGAGGACTTGCCAGGAGTCCTAGAGGACTTTTTGTGTACAGAAGGAAATCGAGACATGAAGCAAAAGGCTCAGGCGCAATGCGGTTTCAACTAAATACTTTGTTCAGAAACAAAGTATTGGGGCACTGTAATATCCCGAACCTTTTAATTATGCGTCTGATGAGGACATTCGGAGGCGACCTTTCAGGCGTCACCGACAGTAGTATTTTGAAAAGGGTCGCGCCCGTTGGCACCACATGCCACGGGCGTGGAATTGGAGCTCCTGTCCTGAAAAGGAGGACAACACTTTATAGAGTAAAGTGCGGCACTCTCCAGAAAAAGAGGAGGCAGAGTGACTTGCCGATACTGTGCCCACTTCCCCTCTAGTTTGGAGAAGCGAGTTCCACGAGCGCGACCCCGCGAGTCGTTACACCTCTCTGTATCCTATCAGAGGCTACTCCTATCCTGTCCTACAGGAAGTCCCCGGTGCTGACGCGCACATCGCTCTCCGCCGCCGCCCCTCGCCTACAGTGCGAGTGAGGGTTCCCTGACTCATCCGACCACCGTTCCACGTGCGCGCGAGTCAGCCCCAACGACCCCCAGCTTTCCCCTATTCGCCCCTCTCCCCCTTTCTTACTTCTCCCAGTCAACCACACCTATGTGCCCTACAAGTCGAAGAGCACAAAACCCCCGGACATCACCATCAGTGTTTGCTCATATTTTCTAAACGATAACTTTTTGAAACAACGCGTTTGGCAAAAACTCACATCATACCGAAAACTGGGGGCATGTGAGTTTTCCACGAGTTTCACATCCGCCTCATCACAGCAGTGCCGGATCGACCCGTCCTGAAGGAAAACAAACTGGGGTTTCCGTTCTTTTCATCAGCACAAACGAGTCTCAGACTGCACGGGTCGTATCGATATGCGTCATGGACGCCCCTATCGCTTCATATGCGCAGAGTCCATTAATGGATCAAAGCGCGACAGGATCTGCCACAGATACCGCCGAAGCAACCGCGAAAGACAGAAACGTAGTAGCTTCAAAAAAGCGGTCCTCTCCAAACGGCCCCCCTCAGCCTGCCAAGAAGACGAAACACATCGCTCTTTCGACTGAGAACCATTCTATTCTTGTGGCGAGCTGCAATGTTCGCTTCGGCGAGTATTCGCGCAGGTGCACGTGATCCGTCGGGCGGCACAACTTTGTATAACGTTGTACTAGACTTGCGTTTGTCGCGGGCAGGCACCCTGCTGGAGGCCAGTCCGCAAAACCCGTGTGGCGGAATTTTTCAATCTCAGGTTTACTTTACAGCATGAAAGAAGATTGTAAAGCACTCCAAATTTCGATCCATCATTGACTGGTACATTTCCGTCACATCTACACCAAAGTATAGTTGTTAAGAAAGGCCCTCTCAGGGCCTTTTGAGTCTGACATTGGTAGTGAGGATATTCGGATATTCGGACATGCGAACGATTGGATACCATAGACGGGGAGAACACAGTAATTTGTTGTTAGACTGATAAGGACTCAGAAGCGATGTACTACGATGGTGAGAGGTTGGAGTGATGTCAGTCGCTAGCTTCGAGCGAGACTTTGCATGAGATGCGATCGGATTCCGGTTGCACCGTCTGAGGCTCGACATTAGGCAGTACACACTACATTTTTTAATACAGCCTCGGTCCTCTGTTTATGTTCCTCACATACTAAAGGAGTATCAGCTCAATTGAGATAGTTCTGTCAAACTCACAGACCACAACGCCAAATACAACTATGACGGCATGCAGAGCAACCACATGACAATAGAGATGGAAAATGTCATATCACTTTCGGCTTTTAAAGCTTGGAGACGATACACTAAGCGCTTTTGACGATTGAGTGCTACGGGTTTGTAGAGAGCTTCACTGGAGTCTTATTTTTCCATTTGCGACGAGGTTCGTTTACTCGGCCAACCATAGAAGGACAGAGAGAAATCGTTTCCCAAAGCAGGATTCGATTCCAATATATTTGACGGAGAGGCTGTGAGCTGAAACTTGATTGTAGCGACAGTAGTAGACTTTTCCATGCATATATAGTAGCCTGGTAACCTTCCTCTCTGTATATTGTACACTTTCGTGCCGTGCGTAACCGTGAAACAATATGCAAGTGTCCATTGTGTCTTGTTTCGCTTTACCACTCTGTCTTTTTCAACTTGAACGGACGGCACAAGTGAACAATCCCATAGAAGTGCTCCATGAGCTGATGCAGAGGCACCATTGACGGAGATGTTCCAGGGTCCATGACCGGTGGTAGTGACATAGATTGGAGTGACACACTCTCTCGCAGACGTTATGTTACCGGTGAGCCCATTTGTTGCTATGCATATTAGACCGCGGGGGGAAGAATTGTCACCTGCGGAGACTGCGAAGCAGCCGGGAACAGGCCTGGAAGGGCGAGAGATGAGGATTTCGGAAAGTGGGTGGGGTTGTCTTGAGGTAGTTTGCGACATGTTGTGATGCACTTTGAGAGGGAGTACTGTGGATGGCAAGTGCAGAATGCGATGATGGTGGAGCGAAAAGTTTCAGACGGGTAACTGGAGTAGATATATGTAGACAGTCGTGTTCATGCATTTTATGTTCAGATTTTTAGACGGAAAAAGAGAAGGATGACCAGGACAGGGAGGATGTGTTGCACACAAAGGTATAGGTGGCGTGTAGTACATTGTAGAAAAGGGACGGGAAAGGACTTAAAGACGCCGGAGGCGCAGAAAGAAGATGTGAGGTACAAGTTCGTGTCGGAAGGGGGCTGGTAATCTTGTTTTGAATTTTGTATATGTCTGTCTGCAGACGTTTTTGTTTTACTCTGCACTTTGGGTAAACGTGATAACTTGCTCGTGTGCAATTGACTACAAACGAGGACTTTTGAGCCACTAGAGACTGAAGGGTTCTCGGAGAGAATGAGTTGCACGTGAGGTCTCCGGATATGTGCAAGGCTCAAAACAATGGAAAAGAGACATGAAGCCACTCAACAGCGATTTAGGTGCACTCCCGGACACCAAAACATGTTATGTATGTCGACCTGTGTGTACCCAGCTCGAAAGACTGTTTCACAAGTGAGTTAATAAGGCTATGGGGACTTCGGAGCAAGGCCCCAAAACTTGTTTTCTTCGTTGATCTATGAGCATCCTTAAATATTTACAGACCAGCTCGTACTTACCCTATATTACAGCGTAGAAACTAGGTCTACTGCACACCGTAGTCGGAAGTAGAATAGAGCCAGACCGGCGGTCACATTCGGTCCTTTGCTTTTTGTTCTTCACATACAGTACTAAATGAGCATCAGCTCAATTGAGATAGTTTTGTCAAACTCACAGACCACAACGCCACATACAACTATGACGGCATGCGGAGCAGCCACATGAGAAAAGAGATGGAAAAAGTCATTTCATTTTCGCTTTTTGAAGCTTGGAGACGATACACTAAGCGCTGTTGACGATTGAATGGTATACGTTTGTAGCGAGCTTCACTGGAGACTAATGTTGCCATTTGCGACAAGGTATATGTACTCGGCCAACCATAAAAGAAACAGAGCGAAATGGTTTCCCAAGTCAGGATCAAAGTCCATTTGGACTGAGGACGGAAGCGTGAGGCGGTACTCGATGTGAGCACCATTCCCTAGGTTTCGCGCAGGCATTCTTATGCATTGCTCGACGCCTTGCTGTCGCGAATGATTTGCACGGTGCGTTCCACTTCCGCGGGCAGTGGTGAGGGAATCTGCAAGCGTTACATCCCACCTTGCAACGGTATTGGCGGCATAGCAGATGCCCTTTCTAGAAAATGTAAATGTTCCAATGGCTGTGGCAGTCTTCCCGTACGTGGCGTGGACGGACGAGGTGGGGCCGGCGCCAGACATGCTGAGTTTGATACCAGTGACGTTTCCTTTCGCGCATGTGGCAGTGCCGCTGAGGCCATCTGGTGCTATAAAGAAGTGACCGAGGGGGATGGCGTTCTCGGCCGCGCGGACCCAGTAGCGGTGGACAGTCGGGGAGGGACGACTGATGAAGAAGATTTTAGAAGGGTTTTGTGGCTGTGTTGAAGTTTTTTGCGGCTTGTTGCGATTAGACATACGGAAGGAGTGGGTTGGTAGGCGAGGTGTGATTGACGATGATGAAGAAATATGAGAGAAACGTTTCAGTAGGGCGATTGGAGTACATATATGGGCAGTTGTGTTTACATACTTGGGTTTAGGATGATGAATTAAAAGAGGGAGACCGTGAGATTGACGGGACATGTAGGATGTGGTGGGCGAAGAGGTAGGGGTGCCGCGGCATACCGTAAAGCACAGACGGCGAAGGACTTGGCGACTTGAGGGGCACGGTGGGATAGTGTGAAAGGCGGATGCGTGGGTGGGGAAAAGCGTTGAGTTGCTGGATATACAGTGAAAGATGGCATTTCAGGCAGCAGTTTACGGTTTCTTTCTGTGCAAGAATGAGCGAAGAGGGAGTGGGCGAAGAGGCAGTTTTGAGAGGTTGGAGATGGTAGGATGCTCTGGAAGCATGGGGTGCATGTGGGGGTGTGCGGATGTGCGCGAGGCTCGACAAAGCAAAAATAGTTGCTTGCATTGGAGATACTTTTAGATGTGGGGTGATCGAGGGTGTGTGTGTGAATGCGATGGAGTGGTTAAAGTTAGGTATTAGATGCCGGCATGGATGTGATGGAGGGCATAGAAGCGGCAGGCGAGTTGCGAGAGGGGCGGGGAGCGCTCGGGGACAACGGGCCTTTGTATGTCCCCCGGGCCAAAAGAAACGGCGCCGCGCGGCACCCCAAGTGCCGCGGCCCCATTGGCGGAGGAGACCCATGCCTCCGCTGCTGCGCCCGCCAACTTGGCTGAGGCGCAATCAGGCAACGGCCCCGGCAAGCATCGAATCCAAATCTACCTCCCCAGCCCCCGCGTCCACTTC